>NC_133769.1:93636163-93897594 GCF_003597395.2 Chelonoidis abingdonii
GCTGCAGACAGGGAGTTGCAGCGCTGGCTGAGCTTTGTAAGTGTGGACACCGAGTAAGTTGCAGCGCTGTAACCCCCTCACCAGCGCTGCAGCTTGCAAGTGTAGCCAAGGCCTTAGATATGCAGAGGGTTAAGCATGAAGATATGTAGGGTTGGCAGAATTCAATTTTTATTTTATAAAATTTTGACAGATAATATCGACGTTTATTTTTAAGCATTTTTTTATTCTTATCAATTTACATTTTCACAGGTTTGGAAAATTATGGGTGGGGGGATCCGACATTAGTGGGGGGTCCACCAATAATTGTTTAATGACACTAGATGTCAAGACTGAAAAAGTTAAAGCTTTATAACCATTCAAACCCAATTTGTCAACATCACATGTCAAAATATGCAAGGTAATATCCTTAAATCCAAACTCTAATTTAAAGTTCATAAGTAGCATTTTTCTTACTTTGCCTCTCTGTAAATTTCAGTTATTATTGATGGAAATATTTTTTCATGGGTTTGTGTGTGTACAATGAAATCAGCTCTTGTCGATGTATAGCAATAAGATTCTAATCCTTCCAAGCCTAAAGGTATAGTACGATAGCTCCATGGAATTGTTTCTCATTACAGACCCGGAAAGCATTAGAGGAAATTAAGCAAATCCTGGAATTGTTTTTTGCCTTGGGAAACTAAACTGTGGGAATCTGTTTTCTTGTAGCGCCCACTCTGAGACCAGATGGATGTGCATGGACCCCGCCTTCTCCCTTACACTTCATCCCCTCCAACCATGCCTGTCATCTGAGTAGACACAAATACAGACATCCTGTCTTCTCTCTCACACTCTCTTCCCTTTGGGACCTGAAAGCGCAGAGAGCTTGTTCTTTCTTTCCTTCCCACCAGCCATGCTTGATTCTCTCTCCCTGCTTCTCTCCTCAGGAAAAAAGAGCCCGGACCTAGGGGAGTATGACCCCCTCACTCAGGCTGACAGCGATGAGAGTGAAGATGACCTTGTGCTCAACTTGCAGAAGAATGGGGGACTCAAGAACGGGAAGAGCATCCTGGAGGAGGTGCAGGATCCAGACTCAGAAGTGGAGGTCGAGGTGACAAAGCAGCGGCTGTCAGAGAGTGCCCCAGATGGGTACCCCGCTGAGGCCACTGGCAGCCTGGAGCAGAAGGCAGCCTCTCCCCTGATGCCTTACCTGCGCACAGCAGTCTTTTTGCTTACCATGGTTATCTCCATGATTCTGGTGCTGGTGTGCGCCTTTCTCATTCCCTGTCCTCCTAGAGACTTGCATAACACCTGGAACCGCAACCTAGGCCAGGAAGCAGGTGAGAGACCATTAAGAACAGCAGCTGTGTGAGATTGGGAAGGGGGTAGCTCACAGGCTGGGTGTGGGGGAAAGACCCACTTCGGAGAGTTTGTTTAGAGCAGAGGAGCAGCAACTTAATCCTCTTCACCACTGCAGATGCTCTGAGGACATAAACAGGCATATGGCTGATGCACTCAGCCTTCCTCTGCTGCCTGTTAAAAATGGCACGTCATGGGCCAGTTGGAGATAAATCTGTTGTCCAATAAGGTCTTACTTTCTCCAGTGCCAACAAAATAGCAGGGTTCTTCTGACTCTCCTCCCATGTCACCCCTCTGCCTGGATGGCGTTACCCATTTTGGAATTTGCCCCAGATATACATGGGCTAGTCCACTTTGGTCCCCATCACTTCCCTATCCAGAGATTGCACTCCACAAGCTCCTCCATTCATGCGGGGTTGGGGGAGGCAGAGACAACCCATGCCTGCCAATAGTGGGAAGGCAGAGTGAGGTTAGCCTGCTTCAGCAGTGTTAATGATCATGCTCAGTACAAGCCAAGCAGCAAATCTGGGGAGGGGGGAGGCATGACGTGTTGCCTTGAGTGGAGAGGAATGGATTTTCCTTTGTGTCCGCAAATTGGCTTAACTAACATTATATTCTCTGCACATTTCTCTCCCTGTTAAATCTATAAATCAGTAATTTAAATGTTCTAAGGTCTTTGTCTCTCCTCAAACAGTCATAGAATAGCTAGTTAATCTGTAGTATTTTCTAGAGTGCTTCCGCTCTTAATATCTCCACTGAGACAGCTATGATCGATGATGTGATTCTACTCCTTTTCCTTCTTTCCTCCTCTCATTTCTGGGCTCTGAGAAGCCAGTCAGATGTGGTGCCAGATCACTGCAGTGGGTCCAGATAATCATCTCTGCTGGCTCCTGTTGGCCCTTGCTGGATCTCTGTCTGAGCCCACTGTTGGAGCTGTGCCGTGTGGGGAGGAACATGACATAGGTGGGGGAATAGTGCTGCTTTGGTGGTCTCCTGTGGATTCCATGATGGCTGGTTATTCAGACCCCTTTTTGTTCATGTTTGTCCTTATCCCCATTGTGCAGAGTGGGTTTGGCAGCCATTCTGCTGGCAGCTCCTGATTTGCTCTGACTGTCACAGGTGGAGTGCTGTTCCCACTGGAGCTCTCTGATGTGAATGGTGATGGACTCCCAGACATCCTGCTCTCCTTCACAGCCCTGATGAATGCTAGCGTATTGGGTAAGATTTTAACTGCCAACTTCGCTTCACCAGGGATGCCAGCTTTGATGGCTCTTTTGTCAGGTTGTCCATGTTTTTTTTTTCTTATTTTCTCCCTGCCAGCCTTTATGAATGGGAGGAGTTCCTCTAACCATCTGCAGAGCTGCCACGCTGTCCTCCTTCAGACCTCTCCTTAAAACAGCTCACTTCTGCTGTGAAAGTCCCAGCTGATATATTGATTGACAGTAGTAATTTTACCACACCTGGCTGTTTAATGTAAAACAGCCCACTCCCCCTCAGCAGGCTGCTTTTCATTTCTCTGCTAACATTTGCATGGGAACACATGGGATAACCCATCAAAAGTCTAGAAATAACTTAGCTTGTCACTGAGTTCTGCCGGTTTCCCACTGCTCCAAGCTTCCTGTTTCTGGAGCTTCCCAGCTGCTATTGTACTGCATCTCCACAGCAGCCTTCACCTCGTAGTGACATGAAATCTGTTCCAGTCCCACAGACACTGTCAAGAAACAAGGACCCATTATGTGGAGTATATTGGCAATATCTGGTGCCTAATTGCAATGCTTGGTGTAATAGGAATACAGATAAGAAGGAAAATTTCCCTCCCCCCTGGCATAGTGCTACGTCAGTAAGGCCCCATGTACTCCATTACAAGTGAGATGTAAATTCCACTGCAGAATCCCTGGAGTCTAAGGAATTTTGGTGCAGTAGATAGAAAATCCAATGGCAGGTTCATTTCAATTAAAAATTGTGTTTGTACTGAATTAAATATGAAAATGAATCACTCAACCTGTGCGGTATTCCCCGTGTTCTTTATTTTTACATTGTTCCCACATTTTCAGTTTTCAGCATGAAGCACATTTTTGTACTGGCCCCACATTAACTGCACTGTAGATGCTGGTAGGGAGGAGCTGGAAATTTTGCCATCTGGATAAGACTCATGTGGGGTTCTTAGCACCTTGGAAGATGTGGGGACTTTGTTTGGGGTTGTGACATAAGCACATTAGCTGGACGTTTCTGCCAAAATGATGAACCGTATGTCTGATGTTAGGCTGACCTTAAACTTATCATCATTAGGCATCAAAGTCAACATTTGATTAAAACATATTGGGGTACTTCATACTCCATTTAGCTATTATTTTGTGCTGTCTGCAGACTCAGGCAGACAACACTGCTTGGCACTGGTTGCATGCTTTCAAGGTATTTTTCACAACAATGAAAGCTAGAAACGTAGGGGGGCTTTTTACCACAAAAGAAAAAACTTAGACAGTGGAGCAAAATTAGGCCTCCACAGAATCACAGAACATACAGGACCTTGAACATAACTGGCCAGGTTCCTAATAGAAGGGTAGTTGCAACTTCTAAGCATTAACCATTGGCCAGCAGAAGAATAAACATTAAAAAGAACAGTAGTCTAGTTTGGTGTGACAGCAGTTCGGATGATGAATTGAATGGACCAATAGGTGCTCGGGAACAAATATTATGTTCCTTTGCCAACCAAGGAGAGAAACGTAACTTCAGATGTTACTATGACCAGTTACTGCCAGTTCCATTCCTGTGCGCTAGCAAGGGACTGACATAACCAAACTCATGGGATTCTTCTGAATGCAATTACTTTAACCTTTTCCACTTGGGGACGGCACAGGGTAGCAGTGTAACTGAATGGCGTGTTCTCCTGAGATCACTTTGCCTTGTTCCTCTCTTTTGATTGCAAGGGACTTCACTGCCCCTTTTGTGTGTCTGCAGGTGTTTCTAGGCCATCGGTAACTGTGATGGCCCTTTCGGGTATGAATGGCAGCACCCTGTGGTCCAGCCACATTCCAGAAGAGACTCGGAGTGTGCAGTGTAAAGGACTGACTCTCACAGCCCCAGCTGAGCCTGGCTGCCTTGTGACTGGAACATCCAAATTCCTCAGCCTTCTTCAGGCCTCCTCAGGTAGTTCCAGGCATGAATGAGTGGATGAACCGATCACCTTGAATAATTCAGCACCATGATAGCAACATAGGAACAAGTCCATAGCTAAAAGAAAACTGCAGAGTAATACAGAAGATGATTTAATCCAGGAGTTCTCAAACTGTGGGTCAGGACCCCAAAGTGGTTTGCGACCCCATTTTAATGGGGTTGCCGGGGATAGCTTAGATTTCCTGGGGCTAAAGCCTAAGCCTGAGCCCCACCTCCTAGGACCGAAGCCCAAGCCTTGGGTGACGGGGCTTAGGTTACAAGCCCCCTGCCTGGGGCTCAACCCTTTGGGTTTTGGCTTTGCCTCTCTGCCCCCCAGCCTGTGGCAGAGGGGCTTGGGTGGGCTAGGACTTCGGTCCCCTCTCCTGCAGTTGTGTAGTAATTTTTGTTGTCAGAAGGGGGGCACAACGCAATGAGAATCCCTGATCTAATCATTAACAAATACCGAATTACAAGGAATAATATGTAATGTAATCCTTTGCACTTCATTAATGTAGCTCTGTAACATCCCTGTGATATAGATAAAAGTTATAGGAGTCATTTCACCTACCACTGAAATGTAGCCACCTCTTGAGTGGAATGCAGCAGCTCTTTCACGACAGCACAGGTGCACTAAACATCATATCTAGAGAAAGAGGTGGGGAAGTATGCTGTAGCCAGTTCCATCTTCAGGAGAATTTAGGTTGATAAAAGTGTTTACTAGATCTGAATGAATATTGCATTTTTAGTCATTTTGATTATGTTGATTATGTTCCTTTTATATTTACTCTTAATGGACAGCCTAGCAAGTGAATTTGCTGGCAGAAATGTTCATGGGAATAGTGAATTTTAGGCAAATGTTGGAGAATATTCTTGGATCTTGAATGAGTATTTGCAGTGGAACCCTGGTTGTGAGAGTTATACTCATTCAGTTAGGGAACATAGAAATGTTGCATGACTTCTGTGCCCAACAAAAACTAACCAACACAGCTTGACTTTCAAATGGTTGTAATGAATGAATCCAGTGAGACTGTTCATGTGTATAAGTGTTTGCAGGGTCAGGGTAGTCTCTCTGAACTCAGTACTACTCCCTGTGTGAGTACAGTTACTTGTGTGCATAAGCCCTAACTTTGTTCTGTTTGGAGGGGTGGGGAGGCTTTCCCAGAGCAGAAGTGGGAGAAAACCATGTTAAAATTTGATTCTAAAAGTATAGTAATTGGCAGAGGGACTCAGAGGGCAGGGAGAGCATCTGGAATTACTTTGAACTTGTTTTTTATTTTAGTGAGAAAATGTGTGAATCCTCTTTTACTGGGTCCCTACGCGGTCCCCACTGACAAACCGTGTTTAAAATCACTTCTGCTCATATACCCTTGTCCCCCCATGTGGAGAGGATAAAGATGCAAAGGGGCTGTTTCCTGTTGGAAATTTAACTGAGACACAGATATCCATTTCCAAAATCTTTCCCTCCAACTACGAGTTCCCATCTGTTCCGTTCCCTGGAAATGTCTGGATAGCTGTGACATCAACAATCAGGCTTTACCACTGGCCAGTGAGGACAGCTGGTGTCCTGCAAAGCCTCTCTTTTATTTAGGATCTGATCCTGACAGTTGCAGGTTCAGAACCAGAACCTGATAGAGACGTCAGAACATTAATAAATCAAAGCATTAGCAGGCTGTGACTCAAAAGCAGTTCACAGCAATGGGAAGGAAAGAATTCCACTTTCCACTGTGTGTGAATTCCACAGCCACCTGCTCTAGGTTGGATTTGTTACTCATGGTGTTGGGCGATAGTGTCTTCTTTCCCTTCCTCCTTCAGGAAGGTTTAGTTGGACTCCCTGGGGATTCTCATGAATTCTGCTTTCTTGATGTGCTGCGGTGCTCAGATGTTCTCTCCTCCTATAGGGAAAACCATCTGGACACTGAACCCAGCCCACCTGCCAAGTGGGACCCTGGCTGCACCAGCCGTCATGCTGCCAGATTTGGATGGGGATAAAGTTGGAGATCTGGTGGTTCTGGCCATTGGAGAGACCCAGGTATGATACATCCCTACCAGAGCTCTGAATGGTCTTGAATCTTTGGAGGGGGAGCAGGGACATGGTCTAAAGAGAGTGTAGTGGGGGAAGGGCACAAATTCCTTCATCCAAGTAGTTTTCTTACCTCAGATTCCCCTTAGGTACAAACCTGCCTTCTCTTGCTCTGGAGAACAGGATCCAGTAGTAATTACATTGTCTGTATCTTTTATCAGCTGACAAATGAATGTCGTTGTTAAATTAATCATTGCCCACTGGCTGAGACGTGATAATTGCTCTCTTTCTCCTGTGCTTCCCCCTTTAGCAGTTACCGCTTTTGTTTTTAAAGTGGTTTTGTAGCACCAGTGAAGGCTGGCAATTTGACAGCCCAGTGATGTGCTCTGTTTAGCTATCGAAGAGACGTCTCTGTCTGGCAATCATGGTGCAAACTTCCCCTGTGCTGCTCCGTGCACAATGACTTAGAAGATACTGCCTTTAAGGTTGATGAGAGAGTTCAGGCTCCAAAGTCCATTCATTCACCGGCACCTCTGCTACTGACAAGGGTGCCTAGCATGTTGGGGAGGTTGTGACAAGGATATCTGAAAATAAGGAACTAGACAAAGACTGCTAGCTCACACAGGAAATCAAATAGAAGAGGTGGGAGAGAAGAAGAAAGATTCCAAATGATTTGTCACGTGATACATGCTGCTGTGTGGGGAAGGAATGGCAGAGCTTCTCATTCTGGGGCAGAGAGGCTTTCTACTGTGTGTGAGTCAGCTCCCAGAATTCCCTGCATCTCTCTCACCTTTGCAGCCAGACCTGTGCTTTATCCTGGTATCGGGTAAGACGGGAAACCCTCTGGGTGGGCCCGTGAAGTACAGCATCAATGGAGAAGGAAAACTGATCGGCCCCCAAGCCCACATTACCAGCCAAGGAGCCATCTATATCCTGTTTGGCTTTGGTAAGATGGGCCACTGGCCTCTGCACCTTCCATTTTGATCTTTTTTCTAAGGCACTTCAAAGCTGGGATTGCAATGAGCTCTGCCAGGAGGTTCCTGCCATGCCTTCCACTGGTGGAAGCTCAGATTGGAGAAGATGGGAGCTCCCCACACTAGTGTAGGAAATGGTGCAGGAACAGTGATACCTGCTTGGAGCTCCTAGGACTGGAGTGGCTTGAAGCTCTCCAAAGCCATTGATTCTCCTATGGATCTTCCTACGTTTTGTCCTTCTCAGAGAGGCCGAGACTCTCCTCCTGCTTTTGTTTGATCACTATCCACCTGCAAGTGGTCCCAGCCTCTTGTGCTCTCAGGACTGTTATCCAGCAAGTGAGAATCTCAATCTTTGCTCTCTCTGTCATGTATCTGTTAGGTAATGTCCAAGCAGTCGCCCTGAGGGATCTCTTTGCCCAAGCCAGAAACCGTGACAGCTTCCCTCCTGTGCTGCAGCGGGAAGAGCCAGAGTGGGAGAAGCGCAGATCTGTCAACTTATCGGAGCTCACTGACATTTACAGGTGGGTTGTGGTCTCACCAATTGGGCTAAACTGTGGTTCTGCCTGGGCACTGTTGGAGGTTCCCCTTCCACTTGAATATCTCTGTCCATCAGAGTAACCTAGGCAATGCCTGTGACATCAAGAACTCCAATTCCCTCCCTGTTCCAGTGATTGCAGTGGGCACGCCATGTGTTATAAAGGGGACCTCTTGTTCCTCTGAGCCCTTGTTCCCCCCTTACAGCCACACATGCATAGGAATATGCCTGCACAGGGGAGAAAAAGTGTTTCTAAATAATTAAGAATCCAAGTTAGCAGCTCTGTCTGTGCACAGCAGAGTGGGCCAGGGTCGTGTAGGCCCTGGGTGTCCCTAATTCTCCACGCAGTGATTCAATGCCCAGCAGAGCCTGGGAAATCCTTTAGTATGGCTGGGAACAAGGAGAAAGGAGCAGGCCCCAATTTAGATGAGGTGGTGAGGTGGGGATTCAGTCACAGGAAAAAACCTAGAACCCCTCTGTAGATTAGACTCTCACATATTCAAAGACTTAGAGCGTGGCATTGGCTCTTTTTAGTTAAATAAGTAAATAAAACCTGGGAAGCCCAATTGCCTCATATTGGCTTTCTTCCTTTCCCAGCGGGGGCGTTGAGTTCCTGCAGATGGTGACGGCTTCAGATACTAACTGCAGTGACCTCCTCATCACCACAAAACACAACCTGACTCTGCTGCGAGGAGAGGACCTGGAGCCCCGCTGGAGCCTTGAGCTGCAGGACATTCACAGGTTAGCTACACTTTTGTTTTTTCTGTGTCTCCTTTTTCTGTTTCTCTCCTCCAGGCACGCACACTCCTGTGGGAATCATTGGGAATTATTCCCCCAGGTTGCAGGGATACCAGGGAGCTGGAGTCATGTGCGTGTCGTTATGTTAGTGCTGTGGGGAGGGGAGAATGGGAGAGGGAAGGAATGAAAGAAAGGGACAGACTGAATAGCCAACATACTAGATTCAAAGAGTGACGTCCATCTTAATATGTTGAAAAGAAGAAATTCGTCCCTGTGCAGGCAACTAGCATGTGATCTATTCAGCACTTAAGCCCCTTGAAATGATGGTGCATATGCTCTGTGCTGGACCTCTGCACAGGAGTGTATTTCACTCAAAGAGTTTAAGGAAGTTGCCAGATGTCCTGGGACAATAACAACAGATGATTTCCCCAGCAACCCCAGTATTAACTGGTTGAATGTACACCTGGGCATAGGTGGCAGAAGTAATTTGTTGACAGCATAAACAAGAAGCTTGTTTTGGTACCTACAAAGGTAGAAAGAGCTGTGAACTTAGTGTGTCCCTAGCCTCTGTTTGCCAGAAGCTGGGAATGAGCGACGGGACAGATCACTTGATGAGTGCCTATTCTGTTCATCCCCTCTGGGGCACATGGCATTGGCCACTGTCGGAAGACAGGATACTGGGCTAGATGGACTTTGGTCTGATCCAGTAGGGCCATTCTTATGTTCACTAACACGTAGGAATTTATCCAGGACGCAAGTGTAGAATCTTCATTAACCAATAGTTATCACTGTACAGTTGGGTGTGGTGTCCTAATAGATGGCAATACACCTATGAGAATACTGTGATTACTTTGAAAAGGGCAGATTGTAAAACTTATGCTGGAACATGGTGAAGATGAAGTGAAAGATAAAGGTGGAAACATAGATCGTGGAATCATCCTGCAGCCTGTACAGGACCACTGTGCCAAAGGCCCAGATTAGCTGTTTTTTTCCCTCAGTGGGTAGATAAAAGGGGGAACAAAACATGCATAGTAAAGTACAGAAGGTGATTAGTTTATTAGGGCTAAAAGAATCTCATTTAACAAATGAAAACCTTGCTTAAACAATGTAGCACAAAGTACAAACTCTGCCAGGAAGTGTCACACATGAAACAGCAGGAGGGTTGGTGTGTTAGACATACAATATCTAAACCCAGCAGCTATTCCTGAAGGCTAAAGAATTTTGGAAAGGGGAGCAAAGGAAGATTCTGGGGGTAACAGATTGGGAAGCCTTACTTCGCTACTGGGGATAGTGATGGCAATTCTCAAGTCTTGTCTTCATTAGAGATTGGCTCCAATTACAGCCCCCAGGATAGCCATACCAGCACAGACACATAGAGGAGACAGGCTAAGCTGCAGTTTCCAGTTGTGCAGCTTACGCATCCCAGGTTCAATCAGGGACAAGCTCCACAGTTTATAGTGCTTTGTCCATTTACCCTAGCGTTTTTGTACTGGTGCAGCAACACTGGTGGCTGGAATCCGCACAACCCCCCAGCATAGACAAGGCCTAAGGATAGAATAGTAAAACACTTGGATAAGTGTCACTCAGTAGAATCAAACCCACACAGCTTCCGTTAGAGAAAACCTTGCCCTTTTGGAAAAAGGTAACAAAATACAATAAATGATAACGGTGACCTGGTTGATATAATTTTATTGGATTTTCAAACAGCTCTTGGTAAGATCCTTTAAGATCATAAAGGAGAATCAGTAGCAGAAGGTAAGGGACAAAGTCTGGTGGACTAGAAATTGGTTAAGCAATCGAAAATGGTGTTGTAAATGGATGATTTTCAGAAGAGAGAAGGTTTAATAGCAGGCTATCCCAGTAATTAGTGTGGTGGCAGAATTGGTTTGTTACACCACTGATTTGGAAGAGGGAGTTGATGTCGACTGATGGATAGCACCTAAAGTATGTTTTTAGTTTGGGGGAAAACTCCAGATAAATTCAAACCCACAGGGGAATCAGGAATCTTGATGGCAGAGGAAATTCACCTTAAATAAACGTAAAGTAACATGCACAGGCAAAAAGTAGCCTCCACTTCTTGTATATGCCAGTGTACTTTGAAGATATGGGATTCTCCAAGGTAAATGACTTGGGAAACATTGATGCTAGTTTAAAGATATCTGCTGCTGAGTTCGGAGGCAATGAAAAAGGAAATGGCATGCTTGCTGCACTACAAAGGGGATGAGCAAATACAGAACATATAGTGGTGATATTGTACTGAAAAATTGTCTGCTCTTATTTGGAACATTGTGTCCAGACCTGTCCACTTTAAGAAAGATAGAACTCAGCTTCAAAAGCCAGAGAGGCAAGCAAGATGGTTAGAAAACTCGGGCATTTACATATGATGCAAGAGATCCAAATCTAGGATTATATAGCACAGAAGGAGAAGAGTGAGAGGGGACTTGAGCTGAACTATTAAAGGTTAAGAAGGGTTTAGTAAAAACTGGCCAGTGACTCTTTCTCACACTGGCCCATAATAAGGGAACAAGGAGTAATGTGATAAAAGTAATGCCTTACACATCATGTAATCAGTCTGTGAAACTTACTACTGCAGGCGGTCAGACAGCCAAAAACTGTTGATGGATTTTAGAAGGTCTGGATAATTTTATGACTGCTAATACAAATGTGTAGTGGTGCATGCTAAGGAAAGGGTAATAAAATGTCAGGCTGCATTATGGTAAACTGATTACCATATGACTCAGACAGGAATTTTCCCCTGTTGTTTATGGCACTGAAGAATTGCTTAGGAGCACTGTGGTTATTTCCCCCTCCTCTGATATATCGGCAAATGGTGCTGCCAGTCAAGGATTATGCTTGGTGAATTAAAAGCCTGATCTGGTTTGGCAAATCCTGTATTAATAGAAGTGGGATGAGTGTCAATCGGGGGAAATTACCTGCAAATGTGTGCATTGTCTTGCTCAGTATTTCATGCTTTTCCGGTCACTGTTACTTTCTCAATATTCACAGCCAGCCTGCCCCTGGCTACTTCAATGCTGACCAAACCCTGGACTTCATGGTGCAGGCTCAGAGCAATGACAATGTGAAAAAGGTAAATCCTGGGAAAGTTACCACTTGGGGAGGACTGTGGTGGGACAGAAGAGAGGGCAGAGTATGTGTTAACTGTAAGGCCCCTAGTCTCTACCGTAATCATCTGTCTCTTCCCATTTCCATGGCTTATGGTGCTCACGTTGTGTCCCTCTCCTTGTTTTCAGATGCTGGTGGTAGATGGTAAATCAGGCCTCCCTGTTTGGAGCTATGATCTCCCGTGTCACATGCAGGAATCTGATGCACTGTCAGTGATGACTTTGGAGAAGAAATCTGTGTTTCTCTTCTGGGCTGATGAAATGCAGCCTGCACTACAAAACTTGGTAAGCGAGAGCCCTCTTCCCACCTGGAAGCTTTCTGCCTGAGGAGTATTCAGTCTCTCCCCTTTTTCTTATTTCTTCTTCAATTACAGTGTTACTGAACTTAAAACCTTCCATACGGTCTATAGCAGTTGAGTCTCACCCCCTAGCGGTTGTAGCTAATGGCTGCAAGGCTTGCTGTATGTCTAGGGGAGAAAGCAGTGAGAGAGCTCTGTGGGATGCTGCAGAAGCCTTTCCTAGCCCGAGTGTCACTGGCACAGTGTGCCATTGGGCTCCCTTCTAAGAATACAGTATTCCTAAGCCCAGAACTCTTTGTGTGTGTGCGCGCGCGTGTGTGCGTGTGCGTTCAGCTAAACATGTGTTTTCCAGGAACTCCAGGGCTTAGCTTCCATAATCACTTAAACTAGCATTCCACAGCTTGGTGGGCAGGCTGCTAGACTGGTCCAGGAGCGGGGAGAGCAGTGTGGAGAACTAGTAGAGTCAAAAAAAAGCTGCATGATCTTGGATCAAGACCACAGCCTTCACTTGCACCTGTGACAGTTCTTACTGGAGACAGCCCCATGAAGAGCTTGCATGAACGAGCTCAGACAGCAGCCTGCGAGGGCAAGCCTCCCTTTTCTGCTATTCAGCATGCTTGCACGAGCAGGTGCAGCCTGGCACTAGGAAGCCACCAATGGAGGGCAATGCCCAAGAGAATATAGCTTTCTGGATGGAGGCTGGCAAGGGAGGAAAAGAACAAGAGCAAAAAGAATTTTAAAAATATAAAGCAAAAAATAGACAGGACAAGAAAGGGGAAAAAGGAACAGAGAGAGGAATGAGAAATGTGCCAGGGCGTGGCATGAAGGGACATAGGGATGGGAGGAGGAGTGCCTCACAAAAGGGGTTCTGGCTAAAGAAAATTGATAACTGCAGATTATGGCTTCTACAGAGCCACCTTTCAGGGCAGGCAGTAGCCTACAGGAGCCTGTGGACAACTTGCTCTCTGAGGAAGGGATTCTTGTTTGCTCTAGTGACTTGTTCTCCTAGGAGCTGGGCTTACATTGGTCCCTGCCAACTGGATGGTTGTGCCAGTTCCTGTAGCTTCTATTGTATTTGCAAAGTCTCACCTGCCGCCCCTTTGCCTCACAGCGTTGGTCCCAGTCCCCTCAGCTAGTTCACCAGCTTTCCCTGGCTGGAGGAGAGATGGGTTCTTAGAATGTTTCTTTCTTTTGCCTATCTCCTCCCTTGGCATTTGTCCATAGAGAAGCTGCTTGGGCTCACACATTATTCTAGACATCCTTCAGGGGCTCCTTTCCGTTCTGAGAAAGAGCGTTTTTCATTTGGGGACAGCTGCTGTGGAAGAGCTGTGCAATCCAAGGGGAGACTGGCTGAGATAAAACATTGTGGGAGAGACCTCGAGTGTGAATGGTTCTCTCTCAGGAGCAGGAGAGCCCATCCTGGAGAAGAACAGAGCTTTTTATGGCAGCAGGTCATAGATGATTTCTGTAGCTCATGCCAGTCAGTGTAAGATGGGGGTTCTCAGCAAATGGAGGCTCCTTCCAAAGCAGGAGTTGTGGAGGATGTAGCCATCCCTTTTCTGCCTTTCTTTCCGATAGGAGCCTGGCCCAAGAAACAAGCGTCCAGGGCTACACCACCTCTACCTCCTGCACCCTACCTTTCCTACCCTCCTTTTGGACCTCACCAATGTAACAGACATAGTGACTGCTTCAGCCAGTAAGTATGCAAGGGCATGGGGTGCTTCTTAGTCTCATCTCAAAGGGAAACTGAGGAAGGCCAAATGGATGTTAAAAACCCTTCCGTGTTCTGAAGGAGAAGTTGGCAGGACCCTCGTGTCCACCAAGTTTAGGCCAGCCACAGAAAATCAGTGCCACTAGGATTCAATTCCCACTACTCTCTTGTCCAACACCAGGTCTATAGGTTGACAAGTAGAAAACTCACCAAATCACTCTTAACAAATGATAAACATGAAGGGCCTGATTCTGGTTTCACACTGGTTTTACTTTGGAGTAGATCCATTGATTTCCGTTATTATTTACCTCAGTTCAAGGGGAATCACACCCAATCATTTTGCTGCCTCCAATACTGTGCCCAAGGCAGTCACCTATTCTGCACTATGTGGTAGAACCTGCTCCGCTTCCTCCTCATTTGTTTGAAGAGGTGATTGAAAATTGAGTACTTTGTTTAAATATTAGTTTTTCCTTTGATGATTAACCTGGATTTGCCCCCATACAAAATTCCACAATCAGAAAAGTGGAATGTGGGAGTTTAAATTACCTCCTAAGAGCATCAGCTTGACACCCAAGGGAGCATACCAGATCAGTTGGACCAATGGTTGCTGGTGTGGCAGGAGGCAAGATACGGGATTAGATGAACTGGCATTGAATCTGATGTGCCAGGAGGTGGGGCCCAATGCTAGATATGCCACAACCAAGTCTGCTGTGGTGTAATGGTTCTAATATTCACAGCACTGCTGAAATAAATGGCTGCCTTGAAAGTAAGTGTAAATTCGTTGTTAGATCAGGGAATTGGAGACAATGGTTCCTGGGTTTTGTTCAGATTATTCTATTCATTATGAGGCTTTGGACAAGTCTGTTACCCTCCATCCCTTTATGCCCATTTCCCTATCTGTAAAATGAATAAAATGCCTACTGACCTGAAGAAGAGCTCTGTGTAAGCTCAAAAGCTTGTCTCTCTCATCAGCAGAAGCTCGTCCAATAAAAGATATTACCTCACCCACCTTGTCTCTCTAAAATGCCTACTTACAGGAGTACAGAGGATTCATGTTTGTAAGATGCCTTAAGATTTGGGAATGAGAGGCTCTTTAGAAGTGTATTACATTATGCAAGTATGGGTAGCTGCCAGCATGAGACTCAAAAATGCCAGTTCAGTTGCAAACTTCATATTCTGATCTGCATTGCAATTTATTTCCACTGCAGATTTTCACCTTTGAGATTTTTGAACAGAATGAGCCAAATTTATATGTGACTAAAGATCCAAAGTCCTTACGTAGGGTCTGTCTACACTGCAGTCAGAGGTGTGACTGCAGCACATGTAGACATACCTGAGCTAGCTCTGATCCAGCTAGCTCCAGCACCAGTAGCAATGAAACCATGGCAGCACAAGCTGAACAGCCTGGTTTGGGGCCCTGAGTATGTACTTAAGAGGCTAGCCTGTGCTACCACTGCTGTTGTTATTGGAGCCAATTAGATCAAAGCTAGCTTGGCTATGTCTACATGTGCTTCAGTCACATCTCTGATTCCAGTGTAGACAGACTCTCACCCAGACATGACTCTCACTGAAGTCAGTGGGAATCTTGGCTGAGTGAAGACTATAAGCTTTTGCCTGAAGGGTGTAATTTTCTCAGTGTTCGCCAGTATTTTCTCTCCCTTTCTTATCAATCAGTTGGAATTAACGATCTGCAAAAAGATGCGTTTTACATCACCATGACAACGAGCCCGACTTCCGAAAACCAGCCGGGCCTGCTATTGGTCAGCAAGCTGGGCCTGCGGTGGGCCATGCTCACTCAGAGCCGAATGGTGCCACTGAGGGAGACCACCCCAAAAATCAGCCGTGGGGAAGTGAGGAGATTCCTCTCCAGGCTGAAGTTTATTGATTTTCCTCACAAGGTGAGACAGTTCAGAGGGAATCCTTTGCTAAGTCACAGGGGTCAGACGGGGCAGTGCCCCTCCCCTCATGGACAAGGGTCGGGGATCTTCCTGCGCTGGCATTTGCAGGATGCCATCCCGTTGAGCGTAAATTGAGTGAACTGTCAGGGCATGCAGATGCTTTGGTAGTTAGGACATGACAGTTGGACTGGAGGAATCTTGGGAGCAGGACATGGACAGGGGATGATAGCTGGGGAGGGGCAGAAGGGCACTGGGAAACATGGGGAAGGCAGGGGTCCTCTGTCTGGATTTTGGGCTAGTAGAGTCCTGGCTGATGACTTTTCTCTCTTTCTCCAGTTCTAGCATGTTGGCCCATCAGGTTTCAATAGCCAGGTGGACATGTGGTCTGGGTGGGGCACGGGGAGCTGCTCGGCGATTCCTCAGGACGTCCGCTGTGCCCAGGGAGTGGGGACTGAGCACTCTGTCCCCCCCGCTTGCTGTGGAATGGCAGGGCCAGATTTGTCATTGTCAGACGCCACCACTGGGAGCAACTGTTTGTGACCCTTTCCCCCGTACACACCCTGCCTGCATGCTTCCTTCCGGGTAACATGGCAATGAGAAGGCAGAGAGGTAGAGCTGTGAATAGAAATGTGTATATTTTTGTATGTTTAATTTATGAACTGGTTCCATGAAGCTCCCATTTGTGTCCAACCAGCATTTCCTGCCATTCTGCACTAATCTCTGTATTTTTGTAGTGGAGTGGTTCATGTATGGCAGGGCTCCGCCAGCTGTCCTACCTCTTTATTTTACAGTCACCAGGGCACTCCCCTTTTCCATGTCCAGTTCCCAGTCTCCTGAACTGTCCAGCCCTCTGTGACCTTGGCAGGTTGGGAATGTGCGCTGCAGAGGAGAAAGGTTCCACACCCCCATTCCAGTTGTCCCTCCCAACCGGCTTGAAGTGGTTGATGGAGAGGCTCCCCATTCCTGGGTCGCCCTTTCCCCTTGCTTTGTTTGCAGGCCCAGAGCTCCATAGAAACATGCCCAGTATTCACAAGAACATCACATCATTTGTATCCCAAAGCAAATTTGTTACCTGAAGCGGGCCAGATCCTCTGGTACAGACGAGTGCAGCCACTTTGTGCGGCGCCTCAGGCAGACTCTAGCCTGGATATGTGGCCCCAGGAATATCTCACCAATGTGAAGTGGTTCCTCAGACGGTGTAGACGCTTTTCTGCACCCCCCTGCTTTTTGCATAGGAGGAGGGGCTGGGGCAAGAGGTGGACCCAGGAGACCCTTTCTTGAACTGATCCCCAGCTGCAGTTTTGATCCTTTGTGGCCATCACCAGGTGGCATAAGTTAGAATAGCCAGAAGGCTGCTCTGACTTAATAGTGGGGGTCGTGCTACTCAGCTGCCCCAGAATCGAGAGGGTTAAGGTAGACTTTATATTATCACTCTCCCCCTGACCTCCCAGTGCAAAAGCCAAAAGCCAGATCTGTCCCCAGGATGTTTTAATTCTTTGAAATGTAACCTCTGTGTCTCAGGGCGTGCAATGGCCTGTGCTCTGATTCTGGTGTCCGTAAAGCCTCCTGTGGCATAGTGACAACACCTCTTGGTGACGTCTGGCCCCTACTGACTCTCCCCACTGCAGGGTGCCCTCTTATAGGAACTGGTTTCCCAGCATGCCTCTCTCGGGCTGGCCCTTTACATTTGGCAGAGCCAAGCAGCTGTAGCCCTAAAGTGGCCAATTGGCTGCTGCTTGGTGCTTTTTTCTCTCCTCCAGCTAGTACGTCCCCTTTGTTTTCCTCCAGTTCTTCTTTTCGTAGTGCTGAGGAGAGGGCACAGCTTGGCAGCTCTTTTTAAAGGGGCACAGGAACCATGGGTGTGGTTGGCTCTGTACCCTGGCTCTTGGCCCAGCTCCTCACTGCTTGTTTCTCTTGCTCTATCTCTCTCCAGTGAAATGTTTCTGTGCAGCCTCTTCAGGGGTACCTGCAACCCCGAGGCTGGGCCTTGGGCCTTTCCTTATTAATGCCAGAGCCTTTGAATAGTTTGTATATGTTTAATGGTATTTGTGTGTAAATAGCTTTGTAAATATTAGCACAACTGTAGCACGGGGCTCTGGTCCTGGCACCTACCTGGCCTCTACTCTCTTCTGGCTGGATGTGGTGTTTATATGTGTTGGTTAGTTTGTAAATCGGGCTGGCCGGTGGTGGCTGAATGTCTAAGTACCAGTAGGCAAATTAGGAAAAGGGATGTGCTTTCTCTCCCTCCCACCCCTCTGCTGGGAAAGGCTGGTGAGTCACTACGCGAAGGAGTAATTCCCCTGAGGTGCTTCCTTAAACTCCTAGGCCTGATAGTCAGTGTCCAGTGATGCTAGCTCCCTCATAATGTGAATTTCTCCCTTGCATTCCCACTGTGAATAAAGACTCTGTCTGTATATTGTTGGGAACTGTGAACTGCAGTGAAACAAATAAATATCATGTACAACATCCCCTTTGTGTTTGACCCTTGTTTCCCTTAGCCTGGAAAGGAGACTCCTTTTTGTTACAGGACAGGCTCCCTCAAGGGCATTTGAGGAGTGAAGAGTGAGCAAGACCTTACCACTGCCCCTCTGAGTGGACTGTGTGGGAACAAAATGGACAGAGGTCCTGAAGGGGGAAAGAATGGAGCAAGGAGCATAGACGAGAGCCCCAAAGAGAAGGGGGTTGGGTGCACAGTGTGTAGAAGGGAGCCTCAGAGGGGACGGGAGCAGACAGGACTTGCTGGAGGTGATGGATACCACAGGTGATGGGTACTTTAAAAGGGGGACTGGTGGGTGGAGGAGGGAAGAGGTGACTGGAAAGTGAGTGGGGAATGAGACCCTCTTTCTGTCCCTGTTCCAGTGAGAAACTCCTGGTTTGAAGCGATTTCTCTGGCTGTTCTGGGGGAGGGTCTGGAGCCAGTTTAACTCAAAAGTAGTTTGACTGTAAAATCCAAAAGGGCCATGATGTTCTCTGGCCCACTGAGTGTTTTGAAAAATGGGAACCATTTCAAGTTGTGTGGCAAATGGAGCTGGGCATACATAGCCCAAAGCCTCAGGGGTTTATTAACATGGAAGTCAAAATGACGTGATGAGAAGGAAAGTTCCAGACTCTCACCATTATAATTGCTGACAACGGGTACTGTCCCCACTGAGTGAGCCCTTTCCATTTTTGTGGTACTGATGGCATTGGAATGGCTCCATAGCACCCCTGTGGCAGCACAGGAGCCCCAGGATACAGGTGGCATAACAGTTTCCAGTGGAAATGGTCTGTGCATTTACCATTCACAACTGGCATGGTAACATTGCTCTCAATAGAGCAGACCAGCTCCAGTAGCACAAGCCATAATGTCCCTGTAAGTGTCCTTGCAGTGCTCCCCAAAGACATTGATAACAGTGACCACATGCCTTTTCCTCCTCCCAGCCCCCCACAAGTGTTAAAGAAAGGAACCAGAACACCAGAGAACTTGATAAGTGATACTAGTATTTGGTTCAGACCTCAATCTCCCTACCGCTTCCCAAGCAGCCGACTCCCCCGTCCCTAACAGTGATCTTCTTCCATGGACTGTCCCAAGACCTCATCTAACTCCAGTCCAGGTTCCTGCTGTAGCACCTTCTGTTGCAGCTCAGAGTAAAAGTCGACCCCCTCTGAGATGGAGTGGAGAGACTTGTCTCGCTGCTGGTAGTAGCTGCTCATCTGCTCCCTGTACTGCTGCTTCGGCATGAAGCACTGATGGTGCTGTGACTGGTCCCTGAAGCTCCCATCATAGCCTTTGATATGGTTACGCTTGAATTCCAGCACGGTCTTGGTGTAAGTGTTGAGGGTGGTAACAGCAGAGGCCATGCAGCAGGTGAAGGAGGCCCAGGCCGTGCTATGAGAGAGGAAGGAGAACAGCATATGCAGTGAGGATCTTAATAAAGTCTTCCATTGTCAGAGAAGTATGATGGGGTCAAGAAATGAACCAGATGCACTGAAAGGAGCTAATGACCTTCTGGAACACCAAGCAGAGGCCACTAACTGGGGATGGACATCACTAGATAGACCAGAGCTGTAGCCCAGACCCAAACCATTCTAGCCCTTGAGCTTTATCCTGCCTCAGTTACCCTTCCCTTTCCCCTGAACAATGGAGTAAAATGTTGCTAGATCCATAACATATGGTAGAGAAAGAGATGGGGGGAAATACCAGAAGGAAAAAAAATGGCTGCCACAAGAAAAAATGACTGGAGGACGCTGGAAAATTTGCATTTGGAAAGCATGATAACGAGGCAGACCCCTTAGAGTAATAGGCCAGCCAGGGAGATCCTGAGTATCTTGTTCATTTTGTAGTCGTCAGTTACATTAACCACTCTCTATGGCACCTGTTGGACACTTTGTTTTGTCTTGTTTTCAAATAGCTTTTGATATGGTCTTTGCATAGGATCATTACCAAAGGAAAATAACCCTTCACATTCAAGTTAGCCAATATTACGTACATGGCAAAAAAAAAACCCTAAAAATAAAAAACTTTTTATATGTATCTAGGTTTGAAACTGCAGGATTTTCCAAGGAATAAATACTCAGGACTCATCATAGATCACGGAGGATACTGACCAGCGTGCAACTGCATTTAAAATGAAAAATGGCATTTTGGAGAACATCATACTAGACAGAACAATGTTAATCATTTGTGTTCAGTTTTGATCACATTATTGTAAGACAGAGCTGAGACTAAGAAGCTCCACATCAGCAGCAAGGCTTGCAAGATGAAATATGTAAATAAGATTATTTAGAGTGGCAGAAGGGAGGGACTTGATCAGAAAAGAGGTTAAGAAGAACACAGTGAAAACTGATCAGGCCATCTTTTTTATACTGTCCCATACTTTGACTTGGGATTGATTTGTAGTCCCTTGAAGTTAATGGCAAGTAAACTTAAAACCAATGCAAAAAATACTTCACACAGTAACCAGATAGTCAGTGGAATACAATGCAGCCAGAGGTCATTACAACTTGATTTAATAAGGCCTGGATCACCAAAAATGTAGTTCTGCTCATCTAATCTCATGCTTCAAGCTATTAGCCGATCACTGCCTGGGTCAGGAAAGAACCTTCCTGCTTCCCTTCTAAGCCTGCAACATAGCACCGTTAGCCAGATGCTTTTATTGGAGTTCTGTGTTCCTCTAAAGCACTAGGTCTTTGCCACTGCTAGAAGAAGGATCCTAAATTTAATGCATCAGTGATCTGGTCAAGTCTGAAAGGTTTTGTGTTCTGGTTTTGTCCCTCAATCCCAGAATTTCCCAACATCTCTTTGAGCCACACTCACAGACTCACAAAACACCAATATTGGGTCTACATGTTCTTTAGCGCTATGCCTATGTTCCTCTTAAATAGGTGGCTCCTGTTAGCCTGTGGAAGAGACAGTGTTCCCTCTGACTTATGACTGTATACGGACAATAGTGAGCAGTAGACACTGTGCTCAGTATCTTGCACGCACCAGTACCAGCTTCCTTAATGCATGTTTGCTACACTTATGAGGATCTTCTTGCACTGTGCATAAATGTGATGGAACTTTATAGAGCCATCATGATGCTGTATATAGAGAAGTATGTTGGATTTAGCATTAAGGTGGCTATGGTCAGGACTACAGACTCCTAATGGCACAAAAAAATCTTATACTGACTGATGTGAGCAACAGGAAGACCACATAGAAGGTAGCAGTGGAGACAGATTGTGAAGCCACAGGAGAAGAGGGATTCTGGTGAATCATTTCAACAGAGCGCCAGGCACTGTAGTGTCTAGACACGAGTTTACAGACAAAATGCAAAACAACACCTAAACTATCCACGTTGGTGGGTTCAGATGGCCATGTGGGATGTGACGAGAGGCTGAGCCCTAAGCTTGCCGCTGTTTATATGAAAATGCGGGAGTGTGTTAGTTTTATGAGCAAACCATGATGAAATGGAGAGGATAGATGAATCCAATTCTAGAGAAACACCTGGTAGTGAAGGTCAGGGCACTTTAGCCCACAGCTCTAGATGGTTGTCAGATCTCACAAGCTCAGCAGGATTGGGCCTGGTTGGTATTTACATGGACTATGCAGGGAACATTGGACAATTAATTTGGGGATGCTTGCCCCTTTGATTCAGTACTAAGCCTGTGCCCTAGCATGCTGTCAGGGAGCACTGTGCTGCTGGAGAAGTTGACTTTTAAGCTATGTCTGCACTATGAACTAGGGATATGATTTCTCCTGCTCGTGTACACATACTTGTACTAACTCTGATTGTGCTATCGTGAGTATAAATAGCGGTGTAGCCACAGCAGCACTGGCAGCAGCAACAGAGGCATGACTGAACTGTGCTGAGTACATACCCACCAGTTTCAGGTGGGTTTGTATGCACGGCGCAAGCCTGTCACTGCTACAGATACCGTGGCTACACTGCTATTTATACTCGCACTAGTTCTCGTTGCACTAGAGTGACTATGTGTACATGAGCAGGGAAATCATACCTCTACCTCGTAGCATAGCCATAGCCTTAGCTATAAATACATGTAAAGGAGAGATCTTCACAATACAGTCATTAAAGGCCTCATGGCACCTTTTGAAAGCTAGACAGTTCCTGGCCAAATGTCAGTTTGTGTAATTACATTTAGTTTCTGTTCATTCCCCTGGCAGTCTCAGGTGGACAGTGTTCTTTTCTTTTCCTAAAAGGACAATTTAGGCTGAATCCCAGAAGACATTTGGTAATCATAGAAATGAAATGTAGGGCTGAAAGAGACCTCAAGAGATCATCTAGTCCAGCACTGCACTGAGGCAGAGCCATGTAAACCTAGACATGTAACCTGTTCTTACAAACCTCCATTGGTGAGAAATCCATGACTGCCCTTGGTAGCCTATTCCAGAATTTAACTACCCTTATAGTTAGAAAGCTTTTCCTAATATCTAACCTAAACCTCCCTTACAGCAGATTAAGCCCATTACTTCTTGGCCTACATTCAGTGGACATGGAGAACAATTGACCACTTTACATATTTAAAGACTGTCATCAGGTCCCCTCTCAGTCTTCATTTCTCAAGACTAACCATGCCCAGTTTTTTGTTAACTTTCCTGATAGATCAGGTTGAAATAGGGAGATCTATTAAACTCTAGGATAGTTTCTCAAGGTAAGGGGTGGAAGCTCCATATCTTGGTTCATTTAAAATTGGACTGGACAAAACTCTGGGGAATATGTGTTTCAGGGAGCAATCCTGCATTGAGTCAGGGGAGTGGACAGGATGTGACCTAGCTGGGCATCTTCCATCCCAGATCTATTATGTTAACCGTGTGAGGCAAGGGTTGAGGCAAACACCTAAGGATGACAGAGAAGCAGCACTGGGGAAGCCATATTGGAGCTGTCTTCAGGAATAAGGGGGCTAAGTAGGTGGAGTGCTGGAGAGGTGGAGTGTGACTGAAGCTTACAGCCATAGGGATGTGAAAAGCCTCACAGTTCACGTACTAGAAAGCCCAGCCATAGTCCCATGAGTGCGGTCTCCAGTCCTCTGGCCCCAGATTGACAGTCGCTTGGAAGACTTGTGAGTACATCATGTGAGCCACCATCCCCAGCAGGCCTAAAGCAAGAGGACAGGAAGGCAAAATTGTCACGGGAGGCCAGGGGCAGCTGATTTGTTCTTCCGTCAAGGAACTAAGACTTAGAACCAAATTCATCCTTCCGCTCGGCAGGTTCAGCAGCTAAGTCATCTCCACCCTTGGGCCCTGTTCCCCCACCCTGTGTCATTGTCTCTCCTCTGATTCCCCATTATTCTCCCCAACTCTGCCCATTTCCTTCTCTTTCTCACTAACACATTGTCTCCGTGGCCCCTTTCCCCTTCTGCCCCCCAGTTGACACACTGAGGCTAATGAATGTGTGAGGTCTTGGCAGCATTTTCTTCCCTGAAGGACTTCTTGAACTCTTTCCTTGATGAGTTTTACTCCCTGCCCTGGGTCACTCATGCTGCCACCCAAGAATGCTTTCATGACCCCGTGCCTGCCCTGGAGCACCAACCAGACAGCACAGAGGAGACAGCAGCGAAGGCATTGAGCTTCAGCCCGCAGACTGGATTCCCAGTGTACAGCATTTCTACCAGCAGCAGGATGAAACTAATGACCAGCAAGCTGATGTAGACCATCTCCGAACCCAACGCCAGCCACAGGATTCCTGCCACGAACCAGAGGAAAGAAGAGACCTCTCAGAGTCAGCACAAAATAGGGTCGTGACCTGCCACAGCCCTCTCTGACCCCCCCAAAGGATCCCCACCATAAACTAGTGGGAGAGTGAAATCTCCAGACATTCCCCACAGCCCGCTGAGCAATGCAGAGTGAATACAAACATTGGCTAAAAAGAATGTGGCTATTCTGCAGGGACGACATTCCCTTCTGTGCAGATGGCCTGAAGAGGATTTATATACCACTTAAGCCTTTGAATTAGGGTTTAAATGATATACATAAGTCTTGTGTGGATCCTCTACACAGGTACATCTAGGGCAGTTGAGTAGAGCTCAGAAAAGTCAGAAGATGACCTTATATACAGGGGTCCTGTAACATCTCTGTTCTGGGATCGCCTGTCTCCCAGTCCCCTGCTCTAACCACCATTAGTACTAATAGACACCCTAGCCCTGAAATTGAACTGTACCTTTCACTGCAAGGGAGGGGGAAGGTGGCTTTAGGACTGTCTAATAGCTCAAATTAGCCAGAGTCCAGTGAATTTCAGCTACACTCCCTCCTTCTCCCAACATACCCACCTCTGGCATGGCCTTATGCCAGGAGTTATAGGGGAGAATGCAACATAGAGCCCTTATTCCAGCCCTATGCCACCCAAGGAGTTCCCTTCCCCAACTCTCTTCCCCCTTCTCCCATTTCCAGGTGGGGAGGACCAGTTGTTTTCCTGAAGAGAAAAGGGGATGGAATGCAGCCAAGATTTGGCACCCCATTTCATCATAACAACAGATGTGGATATTGTATTAAATAGGAGATACACTGTACGCTACACTAACTTCCATAGACATTATTCTGCTCTCCTACAGGATGTTCTAAGTTACTCCAATTATATAAAATACTGTGGATACTAATTGGGATCTGTACAAGACCATTTGAAAATCAAACATTCGGGAGCCCTGTTTCATCCCTGTGCAATTAGCAAGAGCTTTAGTTTGGACTGTGATGGAGTTTGGAATCTTAGCAGGTAACATCTGGGAGCCCAGGAATGTCAGTTCCAGAAGCTTCTTTCAGCCTTGGCTAAATAACAGGACTCAGACAGGATTGCCTTTGAGCACAGAAGCTGAGGGCCTATGCATCAGGAGTCTGGCTTTGAGCCAAGAACGTGAGCGCCAAGTCCCTGGAGCTAGTGGAAGGTGATTGGGGAAAGCCTGAGCTGCCTTGTAAGCCTCGAGCTAAGGAGGCCTCAAGACTCCTGTTGCCCAGTTGCTCCATAAAAGGAAAAATGATCTCTGGGTTGTCTCCAAATAAGCCATATAGACCCAGTGCAGGAGGAGTTCAAGATGAGCTGGGAGACTATTCTCCCTATTCTACAGTTCAGGTTCTGATAAGGAGCAGGAAGCATCTAGTTATACTAAGTTCTTACATAACTGTTTCTGGATATCATTTTCCATTCTCTAAGTTCACAAGTAATTCCCACTCCTGGTTTTAGTCCATCTGTTGTCGAGTAGACTTAGCCTGTAGTTCTACCTGTTAGAATAATTAATAACTGTCATTTAAATACAACAAGCTTGCTGCCCGTTCCTTTATAGCAGTAGGGAATCCTATTGTGAGGAAGGATTGAGACTGGTAGTGGATCATGGATAACACATGCTACTCTGTTAAAACTAATTAATACAGAAAGACTAGGAAGATGACCTTGTGTTTGAATAACATATCTGTGCAAAGTTGGTTGGGGATAGGCAAAGCTCAAACATTTAAAAAGAACAGGAGTACTTGTAGCACCTTAGAGACTAACAAATTTATTTCAGCATGCGCTTTCGTGAGCTACAGCTCACTTCTTCAGATGCATAGAATGAAACACACAGACAGGAGATATTTATACATACAGAGAACATGAAAAGGGGGACGTATGCATACCAACAGGAAGAGTCTAATCAATTGAGATGAGCTATCATCAGCAGGAGAAAAAAAACTTTTGAAGTGATAAGATGACCCACAGAAGGTGTGAGGAGAACTTAACATAGGGAAATAGATTCAATTAGTGTAATGACCCAACCATTCCCAGTCTCTGTTATGGGTCATCTTAATTATCACTTCAATTTTTTTTTCTCCTACTGATGATAGCTCATCTCAATTGATTAGACTCTTCCTGTTGGTATGCATACTTCCACCTTTTCATGTTCTCTGTATGTATATATATCTTCTGTCTGTGTGTTTCATTCTATGCATCCGAAGAAGTGAGCTGTAGCCCACGAAAGCTTATGCTGAAATAAATTTGTTAGTCTCTAAGGTGCCACAAGTACTCCTGTTCTTTTTGNATATCTCCTGTCTGTGTGTTCCATTCTATGCATCCGAAGAAGTGAGCTGTAGCTCACGAAAGCTCATGCTGAAATAAATTTGTTAGTCTCTAAGGTGCCACAAGTACTCCTGTTCTTTTTGCGGATACAGACTAACACGGCTGCAACTCTGAAACAAAAATTTAAGTTACCCTGTAGAAATAGCTCCCATTGTGACTACAGGTCAGTTTTTAACTAACAAGTGCCATAACTAAAAATACAGATTTCTTATTCCCAAGGAGAACAGGGGACTCTATTATTTATTTAGATGTATATATTAATATAACAGGCTACATATCCCAGGGTCTGAGCACTGCTGACACGAGTTCCTAGAATAAAGATAAAATGAAACAGCATCTTACCCCTATCCTGACCTCCACTAGAACTCAATCCCTCTACAACAAAACACAAAACTCCCCTCCCTTGCACAGATCCTAACCCACAGCAAACTGCCCTGAACAGCAGCCCACAGAAATCTGGCCACAGGCCCTGTCTGTTTTAGATTTTGATGCCTACAGTAAAGATTTCTGACTTGAACGAAGAATGAAAGCAGGTTTCTTGCATGCTTCTGGGAGAGTAGCTTGTTAATATTAAGAATTCTTTGCTCACATATTCTTCTATTTCTCTTCTGTAGATTTCAAGGTGCATTGCAAAGGTGGGGTACACATTATTAGCACCATTTTAAAGAGAAAGTAGGACCAACATTTTGAAAAGTGGGTACCCCAAAATAGTGGCCACATTGAGACACATAGGATGAAATCCTGGCCCCTCTGAAGTCAATGGAAGTTTTGCCGTTGGCTTCAGTGCGGCTAAGATTTCACCCTTAGAGTCTAGTTTACGGGTGTTCACCCTATTCAGCTGGAGTAATGGATGCTCAGAATGACTGAAATTCAGAACTCTGGTGTCTCAGGTTGGGACCCAAAAATTAAAGCACTGAAAATGGTGGCCATGTTTCAACTTTTTGACAGAAGTGACTTGCCCAAGATCATATGTCAAGTTGATGGTACATCTGTGTTACTATTTATCACTTACGCTGACTGCTTGTGTGCATTCCAGGTTATGACCAAGATTAGACATGCTGAAACATAGCAAAAAAGGCTGTTTTTGTCACATTTACAGTTGGGCTGACAGCAGGAAATACCAGAAATTATGTGAGGAAGGTTGAGATTTCTAGTTTTGGGGGGCTGATGCCAGATGTTTTGGGTAAACATTTGGGGTGAAATCCTCAATACTTTGACTTCAGTAGGCCAGGATTTCGCCCAGCCCTTTAGGTGCCTACAACACCCTCTCAACCTGCTGAAGTTCCCTGATCGCTAGAAGGTGCGTTGGGCAACTCTAGTGAGAAAAAGAAGAGCCTCATTCTTACCTCTCTCTGCTGGGGGTGAAAGCTCGATGAAGCTACGACATTTCTCATCTGAAATACAAACACGATCAAGCTCAGATTATATGGATTCTCAAAAGATGATAGAGGAGGATGGAGGGGGGAAAAATTCCACCTTACGTGCCTCTTTCACTTTTCAAGCTTGCAGGCTCTACCTATCTTAAGGTCTTCTAGAGTCTGCTGTCTTTCTGACCAAAGAGATGGTTGCTTTGATCTGTTGTGGAGTCCAGTGTGGAAAAGTGGGGAAAGAAGGACAATGGTCTGTCTGTCTAGTGCAGATGGGGCTCTTATGAAAACGCTGGTATACATTCACAAAAAATTAAATACAGCTGAGTATAAGTAAATAGCTATAAATTCAAAACATTAAAAGAAAGCTGTGATGAGAGCAAATGCTCTTTGCTGTCATAGAAGTTCTGCAAGCTGCTTTAACTCTGTAACTTCACCCCTTCCAGCTTCAGCTTGGAGATCATAAATTTTCTTCCATCCCACTCTTCTATTTCATGATTTTCCAGTATCAGCTGCAAACCCTCAAGCTCATCACATGGCCCATGCTCCATTTGCCTGCCTGTTATTTGCCAAACACATGAACTCTTTTCCTCTTACGCTCCATAAACAAACCAGAGAGGTGCCTCATGTCTCACTCCAACTTCCAACTGTCCTAAGAAAACCACAATACAGATCAGGGGTCTCAAACTCAAGTGACCACGAGGGCCACAAGAGGATTAGTACATTGGCTGAAGGCAGCATTACTGACACCTCCCCCTGCCGCCCTCAGCCCCTCCCCCACTCAACCCCTTCCATGAAGCCCTGCCCCACCCCGCCTCTTCCCACCCCTTCCCTGAAATCCCCACCCCAACTCCGCCCCCTCCCTGCCCCCAGGGGGAGCAGGAGGGGTGTGGCAGGGACTCAGGGGAGGGCGTTGGGGTGTGGGGTGCAGGAGGGATGAGGGGCGCAGCAGGGGTCAAGGTGCAGGAGGGGTGCGGCAGGGGGCTCAGGGTAGTGGGTTGGGGTGCAGGGGACAGCAGGGGGCTCAGGGCAGGGGGTCAGGGTGCAGTAGGTGGTGCAGGGAAGGGGACTGGGGTGCAGGAAGAGTGTAGGGTGCAGCAGGGGGTTGAGGGCAGGGGGTTGAGCTGTGGCAGTGGCTCAGGGCAGTGAGTTGGGGTGCAGGAGGGGTGCAGCAGAGGGTCAGGGTGAAGCAAAGGGCTCAGGGCAGTGGGTTGGGGTGCGGGGTGCTGCAGGGGGCTCAGGGCAGGGGATCTGGTGCAGGGTGCGGCAGGCGGCTCAGGGAAGGGGGTTGGGGTGCAGGAGGGGTGCGGGGTGCAACGGGGTCAGGTGCAGGGTGCAGGAGGGGGTCAGGCTGCGGCAGGGGGCTCAGTGTAGTGGGTTGGGGTGCAGGAGGGGTGTGGGGTGCAGCAGGGGGCTCAGGACAGGGGGTCAGGGTGCAGCAGGAGGCTCAGAGAAGCGGACTGGGGTGCAGGAGGGGTGCGGGGTGCTGCAGGGGGCTCAGGGCAGGGGGTCAGGTGCAGGGCACGGCAGGCGGCTCAGGGAAGGGGGTTGGGGTGCAGGAGGGGTGCAGAGTGCAGCAGGGGGTCAGGCTGCAGCAGGGGGCTCAGTGTAGTGGGTTGGGGTGCAGGAGGGATGTGGGATGCAGCAGGCGGCTCAGGGCAGGGAGTCAGGGTGCAGCAGACAGCTTAGGGAAGGGGTTTGGGGTGCAGGAGGGGTGCGAGTTGCGACAGGGGGCTCAGGGCAGGGGCTAAGGTGCAGGGTGCAGCAGGGGGTTGGGCTGTGGCAGGGGGCTCAGTGTAGTGGGTTGGGGTGCAGGAGCGATGTGGGGTGCAGCAGGCGGCTCAGGGCAGGGGGTCAGGGTGCAGCAGGCGGCCTAGGGAAGGGGGTTGGGGTGCAGGAGGGGTGCGAGTTGCAGCAGGGGGCTCAGGGCAGGGACTCAGGTGCAGGGTGCAGCAGGGGGTCAGGCTGCAGCAGGGGGCTCAGTGTAGTGGGTTGGGGTGCAGGAGGGGTGTGGCAGGGGGTCGGGGTCCAGGGTGTGGCAAGGGGCGCAGGGCAGAGGGTTCGACTTCAGGAGGGGCCCAGGGCGGCGGGCTCTGGCCCGGCGCGCACCGGGGTCAGGGCAGGCTCCCTGCCTGCCTGCCTGTCCTCCCCCCTTCCTGCTCTGGGAAGCGGCTGGAACATGCAGGGGAGTAAGGGCACAAGGGTGTGTGTTGTTGCTTCAGGCACCACCCCCAGCAGCTCCCATTGGCCTGCGCTTCTCTTTCCCCACGTTCTTTCCAGTTCCTGGACCGTTGCGGGGGCAGGGCAGGCAGGGAACCTGCCCTGCCTCTGGTGTGCACCCGGCTGGAGCCGCTCTAGGTAAGCGCTGGGGGAGGGCGGGTGGAGGGGCTGTGATGAGCTCGCAGGCCACAGAAAATAACTTCTCAGGGCGCATGCAGATCGCAGGCCACGTGTTTGAGATCCTAATCTCCACAGAAACTCCATCTGCCTTTTTTCATATGAGACATGGAACTCTAATCAACCCCATCTACTTTCTATATATAGACTAGAAATTCCATTATAATTTTCATATATAACTTTCTGACATTGCTCCAGGCCACTTATCAACAGCCATTCAATCTGCTCAACACACAGAGGCCAGAATACTCTAGGCACCAAACTGAGCTAGGCCATTGGTTATTGACAGTGGCAGAAAGACAAGCATTGACTTGTCTGTAGAATGTATTATGTTCTCATTAATTGCCCAAGACTTTAAAAATATCCAGAGTTGTATCCAATCTCTGCTGCACCTGTGAAGGAGACTAAACTTCACCACGGCCCTCATTGCCAGATATAATCTCAGCTGCATTCATCAGGTTGATTCCAGCCTCTGCTGAGGAGCTCGTGTAATAGGCACCAGAAGAGTCAGCTCCCAGGTAGGACACGGAATTTTCACTTGCCACTGGTCCCGCAGAAAGTAGCTCACAGCTCCTTCCCAAAGAAGGATGTACCTTTTCTTAAGAACAGGACACCCCTTCTCCAAAGGAAACTCTGACTGTCCCCCAATACAGAATCACTATCACTTCCTCACACTTAGGTATATACAATCCAAAATTGCTTTGGCCTCCATATCCCAGTGCAAACTTTTGTCTAATCTGCACATCCATTATAATCCCTAAAAGTCTCTTTTAGCATGACTGTTTACCAGCGTTCTCTTTCCCACTGAATCTCCCCTGGGCAGATTATTTTCCCCCGTATATATTAGCTTGCCTTTTTTCTCCAGCTGAATCTCATCTTGTTATTTTCTGCCCACAATTCTAATCTCTGTAAACCCCTTGTATTATATCTTTCCTCTCAGTGGTGTTCAGGATTCCTTCCAGCTCAGTACCATCTGCAGATTTCATTAACTCACTGTTCACCACCTCCTCTAGACTTTAGTGAAGTTATTAACAACATTGTCCCTAATACTGAGCCATGCAGTGGCCCCATCAGACACCTTCCCAAAATTCAATACTTTGCAGCTGATCATAATCCTTTGTTTCTGGTCCTTCAACCTGCTGCCAAGACACATAACAGGGGCTATATGCAAGCCAGTCTGAATTAATTTTGAGAGTCTGATTTCACGAAAAATTGTACCAAATGCATTACTAAAATCCAAACCTATCAGATCTCCTTCCCTTCCTGCCTCACTGTTATTCCAGTATTCTCAAGAGCCCCACTACCTCTCTGAAAACACCTTGAACTCAATCAAATGATGCAGTTTCATTCTCAATGCATCCCTGTGTCATGGAGTCCCCAGGCGATGCTTTGGAACTGCTCCCCACAAAGTCAGGCAGGACTTTAGGGAGCCTCCTCTCCCTTGGAGCAGACTATCTTCACAGCAAGAAGCTCACATGGCTTCACCTTCCTGGGTCTGACCTTGGAGCATTCAGCATATGCCCCTCCGTGCGCTTCCCACAGCAAGTCCGCCCAGGCGAGGTCCTGGGGAAGCCAGAGGGTCCTGCATGCACCCCCACTTCGCAGTCAGACGTGACTCTTAGCCAGCCAGTAAAACAAAGGTTTATTAGATGACAGGAACACGATCTAAAACAGAGCTTGTAGGTACAGAGAACAGGACCCCTAAGCTGGGTCCATTTCGGGGCCCAGTGAGCCAGACAACCCCGTCTGCCCTCACTTTCCTTCCCCAGCCAGCTCCAAACTGAAACCCCCTCCAGCCCCTCCTTCTCTGTTGAGTTCCTTTCCTGGGCCAGGAGGTCACCTGACCTCTTTGTTCTCCCACACCTTTGGCATCCCGTTGCAGGGGGGAAGGGCCCAGGCCATTAGTTGCCAGGAGACAGAGCGTTGGCGAGAAACTGAGGCACCCACACAGTATTCAGAGGAAACATTAAAAACAGTCCCACTTCGTCACACCCTGCTATTGCCATGGAAATTAATCACAGCTTTAAGCATCCCCACTTAAGCTCATCCTGTTTCTGACCCATTCCTGACAATGCCAAGAACAAACCAGTCTTCTCAGCAAGTCCTGAGAGTGACTGAAGCTTTTTTTTATTGTTGTCCTGCTTTTAATTTGTGTCCTCTCTGTTTTCAAGCGCTGATGCCAGCAGATCGCAGAAGGAGAAATAGTGCACAGAATGCCTTCTTGAACTGCCAAGTTCCCTATGAGTGCCTCTGAGGAAAGGGGAAGGTTGGCTGGCTCAGAGGAACGGGGATGGGCTAAAATGCCTTTCATTTCAGTATTATTAGTTTCAACCTAACTGCTTGCTGCCTTTGGGGCTGGTTCTGATCCACATATGCCAGGCCATAAAGGTTGTCTTGGGGAGAATTCCCCCAGAGCAGGTGTGACATGGGGCTGACAAAAGCCACAGCACAAGAGTTGAGGCAGGGGTGGGAGTAAGCAAGTTGGGGTGATAGGAGACATGTTCAAAGGGCTCTGGGCTGCGGAGCAGTCCATAGGCAGCCTGGGTAATGTTGCCATAAACTAGACCAGCACCATCAGTCTAAATTGCCATAATTAGACCAGCCACACCAGCGCCTCCCCCAGCACAGGCAGAATTTGGTTGGCACAAAAGTGGCGTGAAGCGTATTGCCAGTGCCAAGCATTCAAAAAGCATGAATGTATCATCCCACCCCAAACCACAAGCTTCTAAAGATAAGCGCCTCTTGTTCATACTCCTTTTGTCATTTGCACCTTTGGGGTTCAGGTTTGCAAGCTTTTCTCCACAGCTCTGAGGGAGAGAAACTTTGGAGGGGGGTGTTTTTTAATAAAATATGACAGTTGAAATTCTTATTCACAGGACCCCAGGGCCTAGGGCTTTAAGAAAAACACCTCCTGTCACGGTACTTGCAATGAAAATGGTGACAGTTGTCAGCACTTCATAAAGCCATCACCCTGTCTCTCACTGCAAAACCACCCCCCACCATAAATAGCACTAAGGTGCTTTTTTGTTAGCAGTCTCATCTTGTCTCCAAGACCCATTCAACTCCCACACATCATTCCCCTCACTGAGGGATGAAGTATGGTGGTGTGGTGTGTGGGTATGGGTAGGAGGTGGGCACTGCCACTTCCCCAACTCTACTCGTTCTGTGGGTATGGAGGAGGCACCTTTCCCTGGTGTTGTCTGCCTGGCACCTATCATTGACACTAAATACATTTTGCTGTAATAAGAATGAGGCTGAGGCTGCCTTGATGGAGATGCTACCTGACCCTTCCATGTTCTCCTCACAGGAAAGCCACATGCCAGTGTGGAAGTATCGGAAGGCAAAGCGGTCATCTCCAGTCTCCCAGCTGTAGTGCACTACATCCTGGGATGAAGAATTGGCAGCACCTCCGCCCGCAGACACGTGCACACCGATGCACTTGGTGGCTTTGTCCTTTCCACACAAAGGCTTGGGCACCTTCTGGGTCCCAACACACCAGTAGCTGCCAAGCAGGGCTGTGGTAGAGAGGCAGAGAGCCAGCAGATTCAGGACAACTGCCAAGACAGCACGATGCCAAGGCAGGATCTTCAGCAGTTCCATCTGCAACAAACAAACATGAAGGACTCACATATCAGCCGTGCATCTCCCTCACCGCGCACAATGGCCCAGACGCTCACCAGTATGTAGGCTTCTCACTTCCACTGATTTCACTGGGAGTCAGAACCTAAACACCTTTGAGTAGTTGGGCCTATGTTGTATCCCACCAAAATGTGTAAATGTGTGTGTGTGAGGGCAGGGAGGAGAAACAGGACAGTCTGCCATCCTCAGGGCATCTTATTACCTCACTCAGGAATGAGAAACCGTTTCCTTACAGCATGACCCCTAAGACTGTGGAATAGTCACTTGAGGGAAGTGGTTGCTTCATCCATTTAAAATTGGACTGAACAAAGGAATTGGAGAATATACTGTAGGGAATAATCCTTCAGTGACAGAGTGAGTGGAGTTTCTTTCTTCAGAGAAAGCTGTATGTACAAAACTGATGAAATGATCAGGGCCATGAAATGCAAGCACCTCTGAGGTGACATGCCGCAGCAGTTAAAAAGCTCCCAGAAACACCATGCAACAGCTTTGAACAGGAAGTGAAGAAGACTATTGTATCCCAATAAAATGCAAATTTGCAATGCCATAGCACATTTTATTGAAGGGTTGCAAAGCATTTTTTTTCCCAGAGATGGTTAATTTAGCCCCACATTGTGAGAGGTAAGCATGATTATAGTCATTTTGCAGATAGGGAAACTGAGGCAGAGAAAGGTTACATAAATTAACCAAGGTCACACACCAGATCAGAGACCTAGGAAGAGAACCTAGGAATCCTGACTCCCCAGCCTGACTCCCCACTAGACAACACTTCCCACACAGGAAGCTACCAGCTCTTAAATCAGAATCTGAATGGAACACTGGGATGGCAGTACCCCTGGTCTTTCAAAAAGTGTAATGAAGATCTTAAATGACAATAAAAGCCTCCATGTTACAGTTCATTTGAAAGCCAGCAACTCCAACAGCACCTTAGTATGTCAGAGCACTGGCCACTTCTCACTCGGAGGGAAGAGTGCCCCTGCTAAATAACTCACATCTCTTCCCCCAAGAACCCTGGGGTTTTCTCTTGAGGTCTCCCAGCAAAACACTCCCTACAGCATTTAGATGTTATCTGTCCATCTGCCAGTTTCGCATGTAATCGTTTCAGTGCCTTCTTCCATGGGGCATCCCCAATGCATGGTACAACCTTGCTGAGTTCATTGGCGTGGCTCCTACCTTTCCGTATTTAAGATTCTCGTAAAGACTTATTTCAGCTGTGCTGCTCACCATGGATAGAGTTGATAGTATGTAAATTGCCTCCTGCTGTTCCATTCCCTCTAACCTCTGTCTGTCCGCCTTCACACTGTGAGCTCCCCAAAGCAGGGACCACCTTCTTTTCAATGTCTGGGAAATACCTGGCCCTTCTGGGGCACAACCAAAAATAAATAATATGTGAGGCAGAATGCTGCTTCACTCATGAGAAATTACAAGGACATGGCCCAAGGAGGCCACAACCCCTGCTTTGTTAACCAGAAAGCTCATTATGTCTGATCAGTAAAGGACAGTGCCTGAGATGGAGCAACTTTCCCCCTTGGGTGGGAGCAGGATTGACTAGCCTTGCATCACACAGAAGGCCTTGTCTACATTGATGGCAGTTTGCAGGGTATGTATAGCTGCAGGCTGCAGTGAAAAGCAGGCTGCATCCACACTGCAGTTTGTAGTTACACAGGGCAGTGAAAGACCCTGGAGGGATTGGGGCAGTGGGGAAAGGCTTCAGCAGCAAGGAGCCTCCTGCCTGCCAGAGCCTTTCCCCTGGGCCGTAGGTTTTCCCTGTGGTGGGGAAGGGCTGCATTGAGGCAGCAGGACACTACAGTGTAGACGTGGGAGGCACTGCCTGGGCATAGAAAGACTGTGTGGAGTACATACCCTAAGGTTCTGGCATGTTGTTACTCACCTAAGCAGTGCCTCATCATCTACACTGCTGTGTATAGCTGTGGTAGGAGGTGTGCAAAGTCAGTGCTCTATGTACTGCTGCAAGTGTAGACACAGCCTCAAATAGGGTGACCAGACAGAAAGTGTGAAAAATCAGGATGGGGGTGGTGAGTAACAGGAGCCTATATAAGAAAAAGACCCAAAAATCAGGACTGTCCCTATAAAATCGGGACATCTGGTCACCCTACTCTCAAAACACTGTGTGCCCAAGCAGAATGCATTGAGCAAAGGTAAGAAACTACCTAACTACTGAGAATGCCCTTCTCTCTCCCTTCAAAGTCTATTGCTCAGGCTTCTGTTTCCTCCTCCTGAGCCACTCCATTGACAATTACTCAGCAACCTCCCTGTTAGAATCATAGAATCATAGAATATCAGGGTTGGAAGGGACCTCAGGAGATCATCTAGTCCAACCCCCTGCTTAAAGCAGGTCCAATTTCCAACTAAATCATCCCAGCCAGGGCTTTGTCAAGTCTGACCTTAAAAATCTCTAAGGAAGGAGATTTCAACACCCCCCTAGGTAACCCATTCCAGTGCTTCACCACCCTCCTAGTGAAAAAGTTTTTCCTAATATCCAACCTAAACCACCTCCACTGCAACTTGAGACCATTACTCCTTGTTCTGTCATCTGGTACCACTGAAAACAGTATATAGATCCATCCTCTTTGGAACCCTCTTTCAGGTAGTTGAAAGCAGCTATCAAATCCCCCCTCATTCTTCTCTTCTGCAGAGTAAACAATCCCAATCAATTACACTGGGAAAGGTGCTGCCAACACTACAGAGTTACTCATTCAATCTCTAATCTGAAGGTATGTTTGACTTTACTGTGTCCAGGAAGCAGATAGTTGCCACCTGCACAGTATTAGTTAAGGGGTTGTGGCCAGGGCTGGTGGAAAAAATTTCCAGTAACACATTTTTCTGAGGAAGATAAGATTGTCAAGAAAACAGGTTTTTTGTAGAAAGTGTGTGCTTTCCTCAAAAATATCCAGCATTCCATCTAAAAGCAGAAAACCTGAAAACTGAAAATTTTCCATTGAAAACCAAGTTTTCCATTTTTCAGAATTTTTTGGGTCAAAATTATTCTGTTTGCACTTGCTAAAAAGGGATTTAGCATCAATTATTATTAAAATCTTGTCAAACACTTTTTTTTATTTTCACCTAAATCTTCCATGAGAAAAAAATTCTGTGCAGCTGTATTTGCGTCAGCATCTTAGAATCTGCATAATTTTCTAAATACCTTAGGACTGGGGCAAAGGGAAGAAGAAGGGGAAGAAAATGGTGGTGCCGGGAGGATGTAGAAGAACGGAGAGAGAGGTGGACATTGATTAGGAAAGCGAGAAGGCAACCTGAATTCGTCCCTTAGACAAACACACCCGGAAAAGTGTCCTTCTACAAAAGCCAAGGACTTACTGCCAGCAAGTGGTCAGACAATTTCTGGCATCTGGAAAGCCTCTGCAGTTAACCTGCTGAAATAAAGGAGAGTAGAATTTACCTTGCTGGTGGGTCTTTTACGTGCTGTTGTTTAGTTTGTGGACGGTACAGCTGTAGGACTCACTCTTTGCCTTGCTCTCTCCTGCATCTACCAGCTAGATCTTTCAAGAAAACAAAAAACTGCTTCTAAAGCTCTTTCTCCTTCATTGCCTCCCAAACCCACCCAGCCCCCCAACACCCTGTGATTATTAAATGCTCTCCCTTCCAGCCAGCAGCTGTTTTGAGCTGTTTTATAATCCACAATGCAATCATGGCACAGCTGTTCTGGGAGATTATACGGAAGAGATTGGTGTTGCAGGCTGGGATTAAGCGCAAAGAGTGACCTGCATTCACTGAGGAAAAAGTTTCAATATAATAAAGAGGAGACTCCAGTTACTCCCATCTGATGGATGTTTGGTAGCCTATACAAAGTGAGTTGGAGTTTCTCAGACTAATGCCTAGCTGTCCAAAAAACGGCAGGGAGTAGCTGGTCTCACTGTTGACAGTTACAACAGAGTGGCAAGGAACTGAATGGGCCATTGAGGTTGAGCTCCCTTGATCATTGGAGTTGTCTTCTCCTTGGCAGAACTGAGGCATACGAAAAGGAAAGGGCAGTCATTCTGAGGATGGAAGATGTGAGACTCCAAGGGACATCAATCCAGCACCTCTCACAACCTCTTCAAATTTTAATTAAAAAGAAATAACCGGCCAGCAGGAAGAATATGTCAAACAGCCACTAAAGGGCATAGGGGAGCTCTCACTATGACGCAAGAAACTTGCGTTAAGTTAGAACTTCATTACAGAAAAGTGCCCGTAAGGTATCCCATGCACACCTGCCTATCTGGGTCAGGAGGTGGGCGAGTCTCCCAGCGTTGTTCGGGGTTCTCAGAATGGATTGTGTGTGTAGCTAGCCTCCTCTCCTGCCTCATCTCATACCAAATAAAGCAATGGTCTACCTAGTCTGCAGTCCTGGTTCCTACAAATCCCATTGCTAGGTGCTTGAGAAGTGGATATAAAATAATACTTGCCATTTGTATAGCACATTCCATCTCCAAACTACCACACTGACATTAATGAAAATGCTACACAATGTCCCTACATCAGTAGTTCCCAAACTTTAACAACCTGTGAACCCCTTTCACTAAAATGTCAAGTCTCGTGAACCTCCTCCTAAAAATGAAGATTTCCAGGGATTTTCTCCTTTACCTGAGTATAAATTATAAAAGCAGTGATCTTGGAAATATAAAATTTGTTTTTAGGACATGCTTATTACCACTATTTATTATTAATTATTTATCATTACAGTATTTTTATTACATTATGAAAACGGCAATACTCTTCCAAGATCTCACTTTCGTAGCTTGTATCACTTTGAATTAGCCTGTTATAAGACAAGAATCCTATATTTCATCAAGGAGCATCAGATGTGAAACAGTATGAAGGTATTTAAGAAACCAACTCAAGGAGTTCCTCCCACCCAAGCATTTAAGTCTTGAGCAGTCCAGGCAAACAACACACGTTGCAACAAAGCTTAAATTTGTTCTTCATAGTACTTTTAAAAACAAGACTAGCTGCCTATTTAATATTAATAACAGCAAACAATATCCACCTCCTTTCCATTTCTTATAAGGAGTCTTGAAGTTTAAATCTCCTCAGTGTGATAGATATGTTTGCTTTGATCTGCTTAGCTCTTGGAAGTCTAGGGGCTCCGGGCCGCTGGGCCCATGCTGCCCAGGGTCCCTAGGGACAGCTCTGGCCACCATTAGGGAATTTTTTCTCAAGAACCCCCTGTAACATTTCTTGAACCCGAACCCCAGTTTGGGAACCATTGCCTTACATGGTCAATAGCATAATTTCCTCCTGATGACTTATATCTTGAAGCAGGAGGACTGATAGCCCTTAGATCACTTTAGTCTTAGCTGTTGCATAGGCTACTCTAATGTATATATTTCCTTCTGAGGCTAATTGACAGCAGTACTGAATGTTTGGACACCACAACCACTGTCCCCAGTTCCTTATATTAATTATTGAGTTGTGTTGAATACAGCTTCCTCTGTCTGAGCGAAGAGGGTGAGGCCCATATATAATATTAGTTAGGAGTCTTCTTCTAGTGAGAGAGGCAATTCTTTCAATAGGCCAAAACATTCCAATGGGAGTATGTAAAGTTTGGCGTCTAAATCCATATTTACAGACCTAAATAAAAGTGGCCTGATTTTCAGAGAGGGTGAGTCTGAGAGGTGGTCAGCCCCTCTGAAAATCCTCTTGCAGGCCCCAAGTCAACTGTGGAGCATGCATCTAACTTTTAGCATGTTAGTAGTTCCATTATAGTACATGGAACAACTCACATGCTTAAAGTTGGGTACATGTTTAACTCTATTGTGGAAGTGAGTTCTAATTTATGTGTCTCGATATGGATTTTAGGTGTATACCTTTAGGCGCCCTTGTTTAAAAACAGTGGACTTAAGGGCCAGAATTTTGAAAGTATTTAGGTACCTAAACACCTTTAAAAATCTGGCCCTTAGTATTTTTGATGGCTGCAGAATTTATCCTACCACCAGGTGGCAACTTTTCCTCACTCTTTTCTCTGGAAGCCTCACTTGCTGCTTTAACTTGTATCACGTGTATGGGGGAAGCAACATCCCAGTTTATATCTACATTCTCTCCCTTTTTTGTTCTGTTTTCTCTCAAAGAACAAAGTCTCTCTCTGAGTCTCTCTCTCTCTTTTTCTGTGTTAGTTTTTTCTAAGGTGCTTATCTCTATCAGCTAAGCCCTGAAGAATTATAAAACCATGAAAATTATCAGTGGCAAAGATCTTATAGGTCACCTGCTCCATCTTTGGGCTAATGCTAGATCGCGCCCTGTACAGTATTTCCCAATGCTTTGCCAAGTCTCATTTCAAATATCTCAAGCAATGGGATTTCCATCCGGAAATTATTCTACCATCCAGTAGATTTCAACCTTGGAAAATATTTCCTGATATTCATCCTAAAAGCCCCTTAGCTCAATTTCATACCCTTGCTACTAGAAATATCCTCCCAGACACCCTAAACAATTCCACTGCCTTAGCATGCTGCGGGGAGCACTGGTTCTTCCACAAAAACGGGGAGTCCGGTGGCACCTTAAAGCCTAACAGATTTTTTGGGGCATAAGCTTTTGTGGGTAATGGGTTTTTTACCCACGAAAGCATATGCCCAAATAAATCTGTTAGGCTTTAAGGTGCCACCGGACTCCTCGTTGTTTTTGTGGATACAGACTAACATGGCTACCCCTCTGATACTTGTTTCTTCCAGTTTTCTCCTCTGGGTATCTGCAGCTTCACACCACTGACCATTTTAAAGGTTTCCTTTGCCTAGTGAAGTCAACACATGAAGCACTCTGATTTCACTGTGTGATCAATCAAGTGCTTTTCTTACAAGAACACAATGAGGGACTTCAATGCAAGACACAATATTAGTGCAAAATCTTTGAGGAGATTTTTACATATACAAAAGTCAGGTAATTTAAAAGTTAAATTTCCCACAGCATTTGTCCAAGGACTGCAGTGGGATTTGAGAGTGCTGAGCATCTAACTGGATAGCACCCTAAGGCAGTGATACTCAACCGGTGGATCTCAAGAGGTACATGGTTCTTCATAGCCTGGTTATGTAGTTCTCTTCTGATGGGCAAGTAAGGTGTCATGCAATGGTCTGACATGGATTCTTCAGTTGCCCTGGGGGAAAATGGCAATATCAACAAAAACACACATGTTCACTCAGCTAAACTTACATAGACACACTCATACCCACAAAGCTCCTCAGACATTACACCTCTGTGTTACCTTCTACCTATAGCTGCTGCTTCTGCTTTTATATGAATAAAGTCCAGAGAAATGGTCCCCTCTCTCAGTGACACATTCACAGCAGATATCTCCGAGTAGTGGTGACATTAGAGCCGGACTTTTCAAAACCAGTCACAGACTGCAGATGCCAGATTTCTCCCTGAGCCCTAAATAATTCTACTCAGATTGCAACCTTTATTTAGCTGTTTGTATGTATGAATTAACTCTTACTTTGCAATGAACTAGTTAGGCATCTCTTTGGATTCTAAACCCATTTAAAGGTGAATTTTTGTTTAAAACCATTAAAATTGGTTATACTATTACGGACACAAGGTCACTAACAGAATATACTTATTGAATATACATTGTTTACACATTACAAATATATTTTAAAGGTGAATAAACAAGCTTTTCACCTCTTAAGACCTGATTTTAAGTTCTTGCATTTCTTCTGGAAAAGGTTCTGTTTGCAGGGGAATTGTTTTTTCTTCATTTATATCTTTATGGTTTTGACCTATTTAAGAAACACACAAGGTTACAGGAAACAAAGGAAAATTAAATGCAGCAGCCTAAATTTTCAGAATTCACTAGCGATGTTTTTGCCTTGATTTCTAGATGCCCAACTTAAGATAACTTAAGGGAACTCAATTTACACAAAGCATTGATAGCCTGCCTTCCTCAAATTGGGCCCCTTTAATGTGGCTCAGATGTGGCACCCAAAAATTGAGGAACCCCAAATCACTTGTCACTTCTAAAAATTTAGGCCAACATATAATATATAGAAAAAGAAAAAACAACAACAGTGTCTATAGCTTTATAGTTATATTAAATAAGATCCAGAGCTTGCTTGTGTGAGTAAGGCATTCGGATACTACAGTGGCATGGGCCATACAAGCCCACAGACAGATACATTAGATTAGGTAAGGTAAGTATTTATCTCCATCAGCTCTTTGGGGACAATACCCAAAATGGCAAGTATGAAAAAGTGGAAACATGCAGCTCTTCTTTTTCTTTCATTAAACAGTCATCAGTGATGAATCTCTAGGAAATTTGTACAACTGCCTTGAAATGCACCACATTTGTCATTTTATTGATGGGTTAATTCTTTCTAAGCTTGCTAATTCATGAATTGTGTAATATGTCACAGAAACTGCAGGATTTCCACTTTTGCAGAATGTCTCTCTTTGCATTTAGAAATGCTTTTAAAATGAATTGTTGACAGTTTTAGTTATACCTATTATAGGATCCCTTCTAAGAATAAATATCCTCACAAACACCTAAATAGAGCAAAGAACTGTCATAGATTCATAGATTTTAAAACCAGAAGGGACAACTACAATAATCTAATCTGACCTACCGCATAACACAGACCATAGAACTTCAGCCATTAATTTCTGAATCAAGCCTATAATTTCTGTTTGAGCTTAGCAGATATTTTAGAACGACATTCGATCTTGACTTAAAAGGACTGCAGGTGATGAAGAATCCACCACGTCCTTGGTAACTTGTTCTAATGATCAATTACCCCTCACCTATCAAAACTTTGTGCCTTCTTTCTAGTCTGAATTTGTCCAGCCTCAGGTTCCAACCATTGGAACTTATTATGTCTGTCATCATCTGTACCACAAGAGATACAGAACCCTAAACTTGGCAGGTGACATGCAACAAAATGATTTTAAATATTTTATTTTAAATGCCACAAATAAATGCATTTTATTAGAGAAGCTTAGTGTGAGCTAATGGTCTAGGAAGGAACCCAAATTCTGGAGTTCTGAGCCTGTTTCTGACACTGACACTATGGTAGTAGCTAAGTAATTTACACTCAATCTTAAATGAGATCTGTGTGGGCTGACCTCATTGCACATGCAGCCTCAATGAAGTCAAACAGCATCTTCCTAGGAGCAAAAGTCATCCCTGTGGAGTTCATTGCAGGATCGGGATTTAATCTCTGCCTCTGGTTATGCTGTCTTCAAAATTAATATTATTTATTTATTACAGATTAGCACGGACAGTGTGCTCACTGATACACAAAACACAAAGGCAAAGATTGTCTCTGGTCCAAAGGGCTTAAAATTACAGCTGACCAGAAAACAGAATTTCCACGGCATGGAGAATTCTTAGATTTCAAATTTTTTCATTCCAAATCAGACTGAAAAGCCACCATTTTCCACAGAACAAAAATGCTGAAAACTTTTGACTCAGAACCATAGAAGTGTTTCATTTACATGTTGTTGAAACATTATAATATGCAAGTAATATATATACATATTATATATAATATGAAAAGTAATTTAAACATAATATAAAAGTGAAAACAAAATGAATCAAAATCAAAAGTTGAAAGAAAATGTTTTTATCTTATCAAAACTAAAGGTTTTGATGTTATTGAAATGAAACAAGAAAGATGAAATGAACCCTTTTGAATTTTTCCACATCAAATTTTAATCCAACTTGTTTTGACCAGCTCTGCTTAAAATATAAAGGCTCAGTTTGCATGTGAGTAACTTTACTCATTGATGTCAATGGGACTAACCATGTTATTAAAGTTACATTCATGCATAAGTGTTTGCAGAATCTGAGTTGACAGAAGATGCTCAGAACATTCAGAGGAGAAAGTAATGTAAAGAGTTAGCTTTTTGGGGGTGGGAGGAGGTTTTATTGTCCTTTTGTTATTACAAACTGCCTACCTGTGGGTGCTCATGCATAAAAGACAGCATGGCAAGCAGTGCAGAGACTGGAGCAGTAGGTAGTGGCAAAAAAAGGCATTGAGGCTGGCAGAACTGACAAAGTGGAGCAGGCGGAGGGTGCAACAAGAGACAAGTCCGGAGATGTAGGTCTAAGTGACATAATAAGAATCGCTTGCCCTATGGCAGAGATGGAGGAGGATTAGTTACAGCTGATGCTTGCTTTGAAAACTAAAGGTGCTGAATATTATTCCTGCACATTTTAACTCATTAATCTGTTAATTATCAGGGGTTATAGCTTTTTTTTTTTTTTTTTTTTTTTTAAATGAGGATTTTAAATCCCTTGTAATTCTTTCATGGCTCTCAGAGGTCATCTGCTCATTGATGGTCTGCAGGTCTGGTAAATACCATGTGCTGGGTCACGGCATTAAAGTGCACCTTTAACAGCAGCAAGTGTAACCCGGAACACTGCCTCTGTGAGTGCAATGAGGCCAGGTTAACATGAGAGGGAGGGGGAACCTCAGTGTTTGAATCCCATAAGTTGTGTGTGTTGGGAACTGTCTAGCCCAGTGCTGCAGTAACACAGCTCCCGCTCCCCCCCATTAATATAAAGGGGAAATTCTGTTAACCAGAAGAGGCTTGGGGAAACTTCCCCCAGCCTTGTCTTCTGGGGGAGGAGACACAGCTGTGAAGCCTCCGCTCCCTGCTTTGGAGTCCCCCTAGCAACAGGATTGGTGTGTGGTGCGATGAGCAGGAATGGCTTTCTGGCCATTTCCCAGCCAGCTGCGAGAATTGCAGAGGCTGCCTCTGCACAGCCTGTGGCGCACTCGCCTCATGCGGGCTGATGACTGACATGGACAGAAGCTCATGCGGTGGGGAGAGAGCTGGGGGCCTTCGTGAGGCCCCATGGAAAGGGAGCGGCCCAGTCAGTGAGAACAAGGAACAGTCATGGGGCTGGGCGTCTCCCTCCCTCTCTCTATTTCTCTCTCTCTCTGTTTACTCTGGAGTTGTCTCAAAGCCAGCCATTCTGTTGCCAGGGCAACCCCAGTACCACACTGAACATGTTGGGAATTCTGGAGGCAGAGACCAGGCCTTAGATCTCCCAACTACTCAGGCAGCAGAAGGGGGCTGAAATGGGTGTGGGGGGGATGTTTCCTCCTCTCCATTTCCTGTGACTGGTACAAACGGCTTTCCTGGAATAATCCCAAAGCAGACAGCGTCCAGAGGGGGACAGGGAAAAACGACTGGACAGAAATGCCCCAAAAGAGTAGAATTCAAGTGTAGATGGACAAAAGTGGAGGGAAGAGCGTTGGATCAGGCTATGAAGGTGACATGTACAAGGAAGGCCAGTAGACGTTAGTGGATAGGCTGGGAAACAACGATCAAGGCAAAAGGGGCTTTCTACTGCTGCTGCTGCTGCTACTACTGCTTTGGGAATGTCTGGGTGTGAGAATTGAAGGGAACACCCAGCTGATAGTTCCTCACACTGTGCCAAGGGGAAGAGGGGGAGGGTTGCTATAGTAATGGTCTCTGTTGTGTAACCCCCCTTCCTCTCATTCACTCCCTCCACTTCCAGCTGTGCGTATGTGTGTAAGAGAGCGAGAGTCAGGGGTATTGTTATTTCTTTACGCAGCACCACGTGTGTCCGTGATGCATGCATAATATGTCACTGTCCTGCTCTGGGGCTCACACAGCCTAGAAGCACAACCCCCTGATTCTTTCTGGGTATGTCTACCCTGCAATGTAAGCCCAGGGTTAGTGGGACTGGAGTCAGCTGACCCATGTTAGGGAACCTTGGGCTTGAGCATCTACGTTGTATTTAAACTCCATGTTAAAACATTTCTAACCCATGCTAAAACCTAGGGCTCTGGCATATACACTGCAGAGTGCAGACCCAAGTCAAAATAACCATACCCCAGAGCTCCTAGCACCCCACCCCCCAACACACACACACACACTCTCCAAAATATGGTCACTTTAGCCCTAGGATTGTGGTGCACTGTGGATAAACTTTACTGCTTGCCCTGCAGGAGTGTGGCTTCCGTTTTCACTAGAGTGGATTGCAGATTGTTGGGATAGAGAGGACTAAGGAAGTTGTCCCATGGAATTGTAGGATACTTCTGGCTAACTCCTGGGATCCAAGTCAAGCGTCTACACTGCAAAGCAATAGAGCTCAGATCCTGGGTCCCAGCTTGACTTGAATTTGGACCCTCTAGCCCTGCAGGGTCCTGGGACCGAGCCCTGGGTTAACACAACTGCAGTGTAGACGCAAGGGGGGAGGGGTTAGGCTTGAGTCCAAACTCAAGCACAGGCTTATGCTGCAGTATAGACATACCCTTAGAGGACTTATCTGGAGCTCATTAGCTAGGTTAACCAGATGTCCCAATTTTATAGAGACAGTCCCGATTTTCGGGTCTTTTTTCTTACATAGGCTTATACAGTTGCTGTCTGGTCACCCTATCGTTAACTGAGGGGCCAAGTTCACAGGACAGGATTGCAAAAGTCTATGAAAAACTCCAATGACTTCAGTGGTGCCGGACCACTTTAACCCAGCTGAGAATCGAGCCTAGATCTTAAGTTACACATCAAAAATATTATTAAAAATATTATTAAGGTTGCAAGGTCAATCAGTCAAAAGTTAAGAAATAACTGAATGAAGCTTGCCTGTGCAGCCATCATTCAGTCCCCTTGTGCAAATGCATTATGATATAGTCAATAATTACTTGATTATGTCCTGCTTTTGCCACAGATCCCAGCCTCATTCATTGCACAGGACAGATGATACTCAATTAACGAGCAGCTATTCAGTATTTTGTTTTCTCTTCATTGGTCAGGGTGTGGCCCTTGGTCTTATTTCCTGCGCACTATCCAAACTCTGCTCTGCAGACAGAATTATCACTTTCCTTGTGGGCTTTTCCATAGTGCTTACCTGTGCCTTCCACCTTCTTTTCTATGGTGCTCACCTGTGCCTTCCACCTTCTGCAATAAATACTGCAGGGGTCCTAGAGACAATAGCCTCCTCCACAACACAGCCCTGATTCATCCTCAGAGCTTGTCCACTCTGTGCACTGAATGTGACAGGAGCCCTGTAGAAAAAAAAAAATAGCATGTTGTTATGTAACTAAACTCAATGTACACACACAAGGGGGCTGAATTACGGTTGCAAAGGTAACCTTAATTATGGCATTTTCTAATTTGACTGCTTGACTTAGCATCCTTAATCCGCTTCTAATGTAGTTTGTTGCAAGTAATTTCCTAGGTTTATAAAAAAAAAGCAAACTGAAAAAACAAAAATTCCATCATGTGGCATCATATTGACCCCCACATGATTAATCAACAGGGTTGGAACTTTTAGATTGACCACAGAGACCTCTGCCATTTCAGCTAACAGAATAACCAATAGCAATAGCAGGTTGTCATCTTTTATATGGACAAGCACTAGAGGGGGACGACACACACACTTTGCCAGTGGGTTTCACAGATATTTTCTGACAGCAGAGGAATAGTGAGACTCAGGAAACTTGGGTTCCACCCCAGCCTCTGGAGAGGCATATGATTTAAAAGTCACAGACTCTTCTGCTTTTTTCCCACAAGCTTGCCCTCCTTCTAGCCCATCTCCATCAGCATATCTCTTCCCCAGTCCTGTCTCTTTCCTACCCATAGGTTCTTGTCCCAGTCTCATCCTACTAGCCTACTGTGACAGACTGTACCCGCATGTTCACCACTTTTACAAGACTATGATACATTTTGTACAAAGTATGCCTTGCGAGGTATCATTTAAAAACTTATAATCTACTGATCGTTATTGTCCTGGTAAAATGCGTGTAGCAACATTGTATGTAGAGACTCTACTCTATGAGATTGCTGAGACATGATCCAAGTTTAGAAAAAACAGCCCAAACCAACTCCTCAGAGGCAAAAAGTTAGCCAGCACCTCAGTCAGGTGTCAACATAGTCAAGTGGACTATTACTGGGCTGAGCAGCTATTCTTTGGCAGGAAGAAGGGTGTAAGCGAGTAATGTACATCATGGCAGACAGACTTGCTGTCGCCTGAACCCCAGCTGGAGATGATTCTCAAAGAAGAGAAATGTTATAAGAAGGAAGAGCAGAGGACACAAATCACCCCAGTGGAGTGGTTGTTCTCAAAGCAAAGCAATGTAAAAGGTACCCAATAAAAGAGTTAAGGGGACACAGCTGTTCAACAGTCCAGATTGTATCCTCGGGAACGTCACACCTACCCAGTCTCCACTCTTCAGGCTTCTCATTACAGTCTACTTGCCCTGCCAATCCTACTCTCCCTTTCTGGGTTTGCTGTCTGAGTCCCAGTCTTCCCCCAGCTCTCAGCCTCTCTCCCTTCCCACATTCAGGCCCAGTATCCTTGCCCAGTTAATCCAAGTTCCCTCTCCCAGCCCATCTGACCTGCTTCTCCCCACCTCACAATGGTTCCCAGTCCTAGTCTCCCCACACTAGGATCCTCATCCAATCACAGTCTCTCCATATCTCTTTGGCCCAGTTTCTGCCCATCCCATCCCAGTTCTCTCCCTGCACCCTAACTCTTTGTTAGATCATGACCCCATCCCCCTGCCACTGGTTCCTACTCTCATTCTCCTTGTCCAGCCAGTCCCAGTATCCCCTCTTTCAGATCCTCGTCTGCTCTCAGTGTTCCCATCCCCAGACAAATTGTCCTATCCCCTTTCCCTCACCACCTCCATCTCTCCCCCATTGTTATTCATCACAATCTCCGTACTCAACCAGTTCCAGCATCCCTCTTGCCAATTCCCAGTCAGAGTTTCTCTTTCTCCTCTATTTCCAGTATCACCAGACTCCTTATCCCAGTCTACTCTTTCTCCCGCCCTCAGTCCAACTCAGTTATTCTGTGGGGATGACACATAAGCAATCTGCTCAAAGGGAGGAGCAAAGAGAGGCCGGAGCATGCTCAGTGAGGACAGAATCTTCCAAGATTTTAGCTGTTAAAATCAAAGATATCTCCCGAGCATGTGCAAATTGTGACTTTACAAAGGTGTGTACCTTGACCAAATCCAGCCAGATTTCCATGGGGATGGTAACAGACTTAATCATCCCTCATGCAAAGGTGACTCCCCTGTCAGTATTCAAGGCCCTGTTTTAAAGCAAGGTGGCACTAGAGCTATTTTAAAAAAAAGACGCAAAAATATTCTAATATAAGTAAAGCAATGTGTTTTTTAGCTTAGCCTCATTCTCAGAAATGGCTGAACTGTTGTGGCAGATATCTTCCAAAACAATTCCACCTGAGGAAGGCAATGCGTAGAGAAAATTTCAGTCCAAAGTGTTAAAGTTTGGCAAAGTAATATGCAACTGAAAACAGCGTCTTCTAATGGGAATTATTGGGCAACCTTAATAACAGGCGATGCTACCATACCTGCTTATAATGTTCTGTACAAACACTAATTAATTCTAACAACAATTCCCATAAGGCAAGCAAGACTTATAATTGCCAGACTTCATAGCCAAACACTAAATAGCTTGACTAAATAAAGACTATGTGGGAGACGAGCAATATTTACAGACATCTGCAAGGTGTGATTATAATGAAAGAGAAATTTGTTAGTGTGTTATAAAGGGTATAACTAGGAGAACATGCATAATACTAAGTGGAAAATGATGTTCTTTCTTCCCCCAATCCAGCAAAGCCCCTACACACATGCATAAGAGCTTTGCTGGATAAGGGCCTCTGGTCCTACCACATTATCTGGTTTCCATCCAAATGCGAAAATCCATTCCTGAAGGATTTAAATGAAAATGAAAATCTAGAGCGTAGCTAAGAAATCTTTCCAAACAGTGAAAGCTATTACACTGTGGAACAGTCTCCTGAGGAAAGTGATGGATGCCCCATTGCATAAGCCGTATAGAAACAGACTGGACAAAGCTCTGGAAATGGTACTGTAAGGGAACAGTCCTGCTGGATTGAATGTAGGGAAATCGACAAGATGCTCTAACAGAACTTCTCCATTTCTAATTTCTATGATATGCCGTTTTTATATAATACAGTTAGCATGGTTTGAAACTCTTCTGTAGGGGCTACAGAATCTCAGAGGGGAAGAGAAAATAGATCTGTGACCAGGGAGACAGGAGGGTGTGGCTAGGATACAATCAGAAGCAGCCTGCAGCCTTGCAGTTGCTGAGGAGCCAGGCAGCCTATCTGAAAGGAACAAGAAGTCCCAAGAGAGAAGTCAGGGGTGGCAACAGCTGCGGCTGCCGCTCTGAGGGGCTGCTCCCAGTTGGATGAAACATGGAGAGCAAGACAAATGAGACTTGCAGTGAGGATTATGTGTCACAAGAATGTTACAACAGCTATGACAGGGAACAAGCCTACCCATAATCAGGCGCTGTGATCTCCGGCCTTGCTCCGCCTGACTCAGACCCACTTCCAGGGAGAGCTGTAGAGAAGGGGGAAGGCACTGTCCCAGCCTGGCTCTCACCCATCGTTCTTCACAAGAGGATTTTTATTTTAGTTAACTGAAATTTTAATGATTTCCCTCATTTTCTCAAAGTAAAATGGTTTTTAAATCAGGGTTTACAAGAATGGATTAAAATCTAGAATGCAGAGTTTGATGTCTCACCCTTTGCTAACCCAGTGTGGGCACACCAAACAGCTCTGCCAATGCTCTCCAGTACTTTGTTGTTCCAGGCCTGGGACTTGGCTCTCAGCTCTGCCAATGCACCTCAATAGTGGGCGCCAACACCCAGACATTACACACTTCAGCCTTGGCATTCTGTTATTCAGCAGCGGAGTATTGTGCTTCAGTATGGGCTCATTTGTCTCACACAAAGATGATGGACGTAAGACTTAATTCCACCATGCTTATTATTTCAGGCACACTTAAATCTACTCCTCTACCATGGTTACTGGTTCTCTGCAACATTGCTCCACCCAGTGATTGTAGAGAGGAAAGCATAGCAAAGCTTGTGACAAAAGTGAGTAATATGCCACATCTACTGTTAATTAAAGGCTTGTTTGATCCACCACATGGTCGTCTGCCCTCAAGTCGCCCATTGTGGATAAGTTTATCGGCTGAGATATTTACAGTAGAGGAGTGTGGCAGGCTTCATGATCCGCAGAGAAAGTGACAAATAATTATCTTGTCTTAGACCTCACTTAGCTTCAACCCAGGTTTGATTTTCCGCGAAGGCAATGGACCCTTCTGAACCGGTTTTGTACTGAACATGGAATTTGTGTTGCAGTGGAATTCCAGTGGCATTGTTGAGACAGTCCACAATGTCAGTGTAGGCAGCCACAAACTACGACACCTATTGTTGAGAACTGCAAAATGACTCAATGTCCTGGAGGTCTTCATGCCTTGAATATCATTGATAAGAATGCTGTGGCTTAGCTTGACTGGATTGCATACGCCAAACAAATAACCTCAGTCGTGACACTGGAAAACCTGATATTTCAATCCCAAGGATGTCCCATGGCTCTGCCAACACGCATTTAGAAATCTGACCTGCAGCACTTCAGTCCTACTGTGCAGCTGCCCCTCCCATTTCCTCCCTTGGCCCGCCTCCTCTTTAGAATTAATATGGGATTCTAGAACAATGTCCTCTATTTCCCTCTGACAATAGTGCTACTGTAGGCTTGAGTGATTGTTACAGAATATTATAGCATTAGAGTCACAACAAAACTGTTCCAGAATGTATTTGTGGTTTTTCTCCCTGTCTCCAGTCCATCAAGGCCCTTCAGCACATGCATAAGCGCTTTGCTGGATTGGAGCATCTATGCCTACCCCATTATTTGGTTTCCACCCAGAGATGAAAAGACACTTTCTAATGATTTGAATGAAAATGAAAATCTAGAGAGAGTAAATTTCCCCATTCATAGCTGTTTCATCAGCTTTACCTCAGGTCAGGAGAACTGGAGGCCTTTCTTCTGAAAGCCCATATGGAGTCTGCAGGGTGCTTTGGGATCCTTTCGGATGGACAGTGCTAGAGAACCCTATTACGTGCGGTTATTAGGAAAGAAATTGTTTCCCTATCACTAATAGGCTGCAGCTTGCATGGCAAAATTTTCAACTAGCACCTTCACATTTGCTTGTTGCCTCAGGGGTGCCCTCCTTTTGGTGGGCAAAGGGGAGGGACACTGGGAAAGCCACTACTCGTACCTGATCTTTGGCCTCACTCACTATATTACATGTGGGGGAAGGTGATTTCTGTAACATTCCCCACCCATGCCCATCCCTCAAGCCTGTGGCTCAGATGCTTCACTGCTGGTGAACAACTTACATTTATATCCAGAGAAAATTATTTCACTTCTTCAGGCTCCCGGACAGCTATTTGATCACTGCTTGGAAAAGAATCATTGCTTTAAATGTCCAAATCCACACCACAAAAGTTTTGTCTCCAATTTTAGAGGGCTCCGTGGCTCCTTTTTACTCCCAGAGTACGCCTGGGCTGCACACTCCCCAGAGGATGGACCTGCAGGCAAGCGTGGTTTCCACCTTCTGCACTGGAGCAGGTGTGTCAAAAGATTTTATCAGAGCACTTTCACTAAAGCTGAGAGCTCTGTTTAATTACTGTTGAGAATTAATTATTCTGTTTCCATTTCCCAGGGATTTCTTGAGGACTCTGTCCCAATAATCACTCCTCCCTTTGTAATAAACCTTCTGAACTGTAGGAGTTCATAGATTTTAAAGAGATCATTGTGATAATCAAGTCAGATCTCCTGCATAGCATAGACCAGGAGTCGGCAACCTTTCAGAAGCGGTGTGCCGAGTCTTCATTTATTCACTCTAATTTAAGGTTTCACGTGCCAGTAATACATTTTAACGTTTTTAGAAGTCTCTTTCTACAAGTCTATAATATATAACTAAACTCTTGTTGTATGTAACTAAGGTTTTTAAAATGTTTAAGAAGCTTCATGTAAAATTAAATAAAAATGCAGAGCCCCCCAGACTGGTGGCCATGACCCAGGCAGTGTGAGTACCACTGAAAATAAGCTCACGTGCCGTCTTCGGCACATGTGCCATAGGTTGCCTACCCCGGGCATAGATCATAGATCCTCACCCAGTAATTCCTGCATCAAGCCCACAGCTTGTCTCAGCGCAGGTGTACCAATTAGAAAGAGACCCCATCTTGATTTAGAAACTTCAAGTGATGGAGAATCGACCATGTCCCTAGGTAAGTTGTTCAAATGGTTTTTTTATCCTCACCAGTCAAAAACATGTGCCTTATTTGTATTCTGAACTTGTCTGACTGAGCTTCCAATGATTGGATTTTGTTAATGTCTTTTTCTGCTACGTTAAAGAACCATATTCTGTCAGAAATCTCTTCCCCATGGAGGTATTTGCAGACCATGATCAAGTTACCTCTTAACTTTCTCTTGGATAAGCTAAAATAGATTCAACTTCTTAAGTATCTCACTGTAAGGCATGTTTTCCAGACATAGAGTGTGTCTACACTAGAAACATACGTCAACCTATATTATGTCGATTTACTGTCACCACGGACCATATAGATCATTGTTGCAACCACTGTTATATATTTGCAGCAAATCTTATACAAAGGTTGTCAAGTGAGGTGTCTATGAAAAGGTTATGGTTTGCTGGTTATGATTATACTATCTGTATGCATTTATCATTTTCGTATTTGAAGTTACAAGTATTGGCTGTATATCTGGATTTCAAATATTTGCTTCTGGGGTACTGCCCACAAGCTAGCTAGCCAGCACATCTTGGAGGGACTATTCAAATGGAGTGGCCTATCGAAAGGACACTTAACTCACAATGGACCATGGTAGATGCCCATCTACACTTAATGGAATTTCCTGCTGTGACTGTGCGAAGTACATGGCCATGTGACTTGCCCATGTGACTCCAAACTCCATTTTGTTGCTGTAATTTTCCATAGTACGAACAACGGGATTCCCTCCACACGACAGAAACTATAAAAGGCCCTGGAAACACTTCCATTTTGCCTCTTTCCTGCCCAAACTTCTAGACTATACTAATGAGAGCTTTCTAACCAAGGGACTGAGGTCCTTCCAATGATTTGGAAGCAACCAGAGACTTAGTAAGCCAGCACTTGAACCAAGAACTGTGCAATTACTGTATGTATTTGCTTCTTTTAACCAATTTTAGCTCTCATCTTTCTTTCTTTTTATTAATAAACCTTTGATTTTAGATACTAAAGAATTGGCACCAGCATGATTTTTGAGTAAGATCTAAGTTCTATATTGACTTGGGTGTGTGGCTGTTCCTTTGGGATCAGAAGAACCTTTTAATTGATGAGACTGGTTGTAAAGAACCACTCATCTTAAAATCCAGTGTTTTTGGTGGTAATACACGGACTGGAATGCCCAGGGAAACTGCTTTTATGACTTCTTGTTAGCCAGTGTGGTGAAACAGAAATTAACTTTTGTTGCTGGTTTGATATATCTTATGAGGGATTAGTCACCAGTCTTAGGGTGTATCTGCCCTATTTCTCAGCAGTTCATCCTGAATCTGGCATTCTCAGTTGTGACCCACTGAGGCACGGTTACACCAGACATAGTATGTGTCTACACTAGAAACATAAGGCAACCTCTATTATTTTGATTTACTGTCGCTACAGTGTGTGCATGTCCACACTACCCTCCTTGGGTTGATGGTGTATGCAAAGCCGGCTCTAGGCACCAGCGAAGGAAGCAGGTGCCTGGGGCAGCCAATAGAAAGGGGCAGCAGTCCATCCATTGTTGGGGCGGCATGTCTGGGTCGGGGCGGCGGTGGCACTTCGGCGGCAACTCAACCACTCTGCTTCAGTATTCAGTGACAATTTGGCGGTGGGTCCTTCACTCCCTGTCTTCCTCCTCGGCAGCACTTCGGTGACAGCTCAATCTTATTTTTTTTTTCTTTTTTTTTCTTTTTTCGCCACTTAGGGCAGCAAAAAAGCTGGAGCTGGCCTTGGGTGTATATCCTCACTAGGAGCACTTCCACTGACATAAGAGGGGCAGTGTGGGGAACTGAGGACCCGGTCTCTCAGCTCCACTGGTAGCTCTCTGATGGGAGACTGACTGCCCCACAGGCTCCTGATGGGCTGCCCCCACTCCCCTTTTCCCTCTGGGAGTGAGGAGAAGCCACCTGGGACTTCTTGCCTCCCCATTCCCCACTGGGAGTGGGTCCAGCCACATGGGCTTCTCACTCCAGCTCCCAGCTGGGAGCGGGGTCCAGTCGCTTGGGCTTTTCAGCTCTCCAGGGTGTAGCAGAGTGGATCTCTGCTCCGGCCCTGAAGGGGTTAAAAACAGCCCAGGGAAGGGGTTGGGGCCGGAGAAAGCAGCCTTTTAGGCTGGGCTGATTGGGGAAGTGGCTGCAGCTGGGGCCATGCCCCAAACTGAGCCACAGGCCCTTATATAAGGGCAGAGAAGCCAGGAGCCCAGAGAAGTCTCTCTCTGCGTTCAGAGGGAGAAGGACCTGGCTGCTGCAAGGGACCAGACAAGGTACCCAGGGTGAAGCAGGGCTGGGGAAGGCAGCGGAGCTGGGGAGCTCCTGCCTGGAAAGCCCCAGGCTGTGGCCTAGGAGTAGGCCAAGAGGTACTGGGGTTGCAGGGTGCAACCCAGGGGTAGGCCAAGGCAGCAGGTCCAAACCCCTTTGCTGACGATGAGTGGCTGATACTGCAGTCTGCCCTAGGGTGTGGGGCTAGACAATGACTGGCAGTAGCCTACAATGAGGCAAAGTGGGAATAGAGGGTGGAGTTCCCAGGAGGGGGAAACCCTAAGGAGAAAGGGGTTACTGCCAGGGGGCAGAACCCCATGTAAAAGGGGCACCGGGGTCCAGGGAGGGACACGGGGCCAGTAGCAGAAGGCGGATCACCGGCCTGCAGAGGGCGCTCCAGTTGCAGTTTGAGCTAATTCCCGGAAGTAACCAGTAGGAGGCGGCGCAGGGGTGAGTCATGCCGGGTTACAAGGGGAACTGGCCTGCAGCTGGGATCTAGCTGCCTGATTTTCTTGTCAATTTCAGGGCTCCTGCAGTGAAATTGACAAGATAGCCAACAGTAGATGTAAGTAATGCAGTGTCTACACAGAGACAGTCTCGCCTTAAATACATCGACATAATCCCTGTGCCTCTCGTGGAGGTGGGGTTATGATGTTAATGTAGTAGGGCAGTTACATCAGCAGGAACGAGGCTGTAGTGTGCACAGTGACATAATTAGGTCGACATAACTGTGTAGTGTAGACCGCCCATAGATTCCAAGGCCAGAAGGCCCCATTGTGATCATTTAGTCTGACCTCATACCACACAGCCACAGAACTTTGCCAAAAGTAATTCCTGGAGCATACCTTTCAGGGGGAAAAAACCCATCCAAACTTGATTTTAAAATTGCCAGGGACTGAGAAATCCTTATCCCTTCATAAATTGTTCCAAAAGTTAATTACCCTCACTATTAAAATGTATGCCTCATTTCCATGAATCATTCTTGTAGTTCTTTTCTGAATCCTTTCCAATTGTTCAATATCCTTTTAGAAACATGGACTCCAGAACTGGCCATGGTATTCCAGGAATGGTCCCGCTAACATCTCCCTACCTTAATTAATATTCCCCGTATACATCCAAAAGTGTGTGGCCCCCCCACTTACCTCCATTGCACTAGAAGCTCATGTTCAGGTGGTTATCAACACTAAGTCCTTTACAAGGTTACTGCATTCCAGGATACTGTCTCCCATCTTGCAAATGTCATGGATATTACGGGTTCCGAGATGTATGACCTTGCATTTGGCTGTCTTAAAACACAGTTTGTTAAATGAGTCCACTTCACCAAGCAGTTCAGGTCAGCCTATATAACTGAACCATCCCCAACATTATTTACCACACCACTATTTTTTGTGACATCTGCACATTTTACAAGCAATGATTTTATATTTTCTTCAAGATGACTGATAAACATTTTGAACAGCACTGAGCCAAAAACAAATCTCTTCAGAAACTCACTAGAAACAAGACCACAGGCTGAGTCCACATTTACAATTACTTTTTGAGATCTAGCAGTTAACCAGATTTTAATCCATATAATATGTACTACACTGATTTTGTATAGTTGATATTTTCCATGTTCTAACCCTCGACCTCTGGGGGAAAGTTTGTTTTGTGACAGGGAGAAGTTACATTTCAATGTCTTGACTGTTATATCATGATGTAATAAAGCAAAAATAACCACATTACAAGGGGAAGGAAGTCCTTGTGGTTAAAGCACTGAAATGGCGCACAGGAAATCTAGGTCCAATTCCAGGCTCAGTCACCCACTTTCTGCATGTCCTTTTTACTAAATTTGCCCTCAGTTCCTCATCTGTAGAATGCAGAGAACATTTCTCTACCTCATAGCAATGTTGACAGGATAAAGCCAATAAGGAACTCAGATGATAAGGCGTTGAGGACTACGTAAGCACTAAGGCAGAAGATAAATGTCACCGTATTATTACACCAGCATCTCATAACGGCTCCACATACTCATACAAACATCACTATGTTGCAATACATCTATTACTGCATCCAACATGTTTACCCCTCAATGATATCACGAAGTCTCAGCACAGCTATCACAATGTGATGATGCTGTGTCAACCCCAAGTATATTTCAGGACAGGTTTGAGGTCAAATTTTCAGAAGCAATTTTTAAAACTACACCTATGTATACCGAGCATGTAGATTTACTCCAGCAGGCAGCATTTGATTGATTTGTATGCACCACTGCAGTCTTCATACACAAATCTGAGTTTCCAGATCGTCAAAAACTTGCATGTGAATTATCATGCGCTGTAAACTGCAAGCAAAGTTTTCAATGTTAACCCAAAGCGCTTTGAAAATTTAGACCCCAATGTTGTGTGGACTATCCTTCAAAATAAGGGCTCTCTTGAAAATGATGATGGGAACATGCAATGTCTAATGTGTGGCACCATGCCAGATAATTGAACAGAGCATTCCTTCCATTCTGCAAGTGTAGCACTCCAGGGCTCAATGGTATTAAGTGCTGAAAGTTCAGATCAAGCTGAGGGAGGACGGAGGTCATTGAATTAGCTCTTATCTGCAAGAGTACTTTGACATGTAGCATGTTTGTTTAGTGTGATTATCTGGGTGGAGAGAGCCATAGAGGTTACTATTGCTCAAATAAATTCCTTATTCATGAAACCACAGTATTTGCCTTCACCTTTTCCCTCCTGCTGTCTACTCCGAACACAAATATACCCTAGTGCAGTGGGCGTGCCTGGGGAATACCAGGAAAGATTAGATGGAATGGGAGTGGAAATTTTTCACTGAGGAGTGCCAAAGAAGTCCATGGAGAGGAAATGTTTGCAGTCATTATTCATAGGTGGGCGGGGCCAGGCATTTCAGAATGAGGCTTGGTGGAGAGGAAATCCATGAGAATCTACCAGACAGGGTGGCGGAAAAGGGGGAGATTATTGTGTTTTAGTGAATTGAATTTGTAGCTCATGGGGCCTAATGGATAGCTAGGAAGGGCGACCTAAGGGGAAGGGCATGTCCTCTCCCTCCCCTGCTTGTGGAAAGCAGGATAGGCCTCTGTTTCCCAACATTTTGCATGACACTGAGTCTCTTGCATCATCTGTTTATTAATAAAACTGGCCCTGAGGAAAGGAAAGTAGAGCTGAACTTTAGAGTTTGGGCTTTATTTGGACTACCCCCAGGGCAGCTCCAGGCACCAGCACGCCAAGCACGAGCCTGGGGCAGCAAGCTGCGGGGGGCGCTCTGCCGGTCGCCACGAGGGCGGCAGGCAGGTTGCCTTCGGCGGCATGCCTGCGGAGGGTCCGCTGGTCTCGCTGCTTCGGCGAACCTCCCGCAGGCATGCCGCTGAATCTGTGGGACCAGGGGCCTCCCCTAGGCAAGCCGCCGAAGGCAGCCTGCCTGCCGTGACTGGGGCGGCAAAATACCTAGAGCCGCCCCTGACTACCTCCGAACCAGCTCCACACTTTGGAGTGTAAGCAAGAGATCTGTAAGAAGAATTACCGTTAGATCATATAGGGCATAATCATTGTACATTGACCATGGAAAGTAATAGCAAAGTTCCCATTAGCTTTGATGGAGCAAGATCACATCCATAGTCTTTCCCGCAGCCTAGTTTCCAGTAGTTTGTCCTCTGTCCAGTCCAGTTTGAAATTGCTGAAGTGCCTGGGCTCACATGAAAGTGGGAATCTATTCCGCACACTGATAGTGTTCACTGGTAGGAAATGTTTTCGGAGAGCCAAATGAAAGTTTCCTTTTGCTCAATTTCATTCCATTACGTCTAGTCACATTTTCTTGGACCACCTAAAATGATCAGTGCATCCCATGTGCATTTACCCCTCCAAGTTTCACTTTCTTCTCCTTGAGAAAGAATCCAGCTTTTCAGAAAGACGCCCTTCTTCGTCAGTCAGAAATTAAATAGCTCAATCAAAGGGAAGCTTGAGGTTCCAAGAGCTAAGAGCCTGACTGGCAGAGTTGCTGGGCATCCAGAATTCCAGCTGCAGTCAATGGGCACTGCAGGTGCTCAGTACCTCTGGAAGGCAGGCCACAAATATCAGCAAAATGTGAAGTGTCCCAGTCCAAGGGCGGGGTTGGGTGGAGGCGATCATTGGAATTGCAAACACATGCAGCACTGATTTAAAGGCGAGTCCAACGAATGGCACAACTGATAGGATGAGGCCCTTGATGTCGCAGTCAATATCACATGCCTGTAATAAAGCCCAAATTACTCAGAGTGAAGAATATGGAAAATCTAAATGACTTTTCACCATTTAAGCTCTTTTGTTCACATTTTCTCTGGAGCTCCATAACTACCACGCTAGAGGACTGCCATACATTCTCCCAGGGGCTGCCCCTCCCACTGCCAATGCGGAGAGATGCACCCATTAGACTGTACACTCTTTGGGACAAGGGTTCTCTTTTTGTACATGGTTGCATTGTGCCTAGCACAAAGGGTCCCTGGCTTATGGTGCTACCATTATACAAGTAGGGATGATGCTGACTTGATGGTTCAGCCTGACAGAAGAGGGGTTAAACAGTGCATAGGTGTCATGCTGGCCCCTGCACAAGAGTAAATTTCACCCTAAGTGCCATAGAGGTTCTTACTTTTGGCATACAAAGCCTTGGGAATACTGGGACCATCCATCTGAGGGACCAAGTGCCTTACCTATTGTCACAGACGGCTAGATCTGCAGACACTCTCATGATACAACCTGGAGAAAATAGGAGGCATGGCCTCTCTCTATCAAGGCCTTGTAGCTGTGCAATGCTCACTTCTTGTATATAAGTTTCAGCCTATAAGGGATTTCTTTCCATGCAAGGAAGCTCAATTACACGTGGAGCAAAATGATGTAAACAAATCAAAGTGGAAAATTCTTCAGAAATTATACCAACACAGAGGAACATAAACCACAAAATCCACACGCATTTGCAATGTGAGCAGCAGCCAGCGGTTGTGGTTTCAGACAGGGCAGATGCTCAGTATCAGAGGCAATGTTTACCTAAATCTGATACTGTTACACACCCTGGTTGGTAGGGTGCCAGGGTTCCAGCATGCAGCCGTTTGCATATAGCCAAAGCTGTTTACTCAGGGTTACTCTACACTGGCAACGTTTAAGCACTGCTGCAGCAGCACTTTAACATGGCTTGTGCAGTTGCAGCACTCGTGCACTGTCTACACTGGCACTTTCCAGCGCTAAAACTTGCTGCACTCGGGGGATGTTTTTTCACACCACTGAGCAAGAAAGTTGCAGCGCTATAAAGTGCCAGTGTAGACAAGCCCTGGATGTGAAAGGTTGCTGTTATCAATGGTATTTATAGCAGAGAGCCATTGATGATATCAGAACGTTGGAACCGTGGGATTCACCCTGGGTGCACGGGTGCAGTGCTAGTGGATCGTGATGCAGGATCAAGGCCAAAGGATTTATCTTGCCTTGCCCACACCTCGTGTTTGGACATGCTGACTTTCTCTATAATGAGCCAAAAAGCAAGCAGTGTCAAAACAGTCCCATGCTAGTGCTTGTGATGGGAGCATGTTTATTAATATTTTTAAAAAGAACAGGAGTACTTGTGGCACCTTAGAGACTAAAAAATGTATTTGAGCATAAGCTTTCGTGGGCTAAAACCCACTTCATCACATGTATGCAGTGGAAAATCCAGTAGATAGATAGACAGGTAGATAGATTAGATCATGAAAAAATGGGCGTGGCCATACCAACTCTAATGAGGCTAATTGATTAAGGTGGGCACCTACAGGCCTCAATCATAGATCAGGGCCCCACTGGTCTAGACTCTGTGTAAACACAGAACAAAAAGATAGTCCATACTCCAAAGAGTTTTCAATCTAATTAATTTTTCCTGGTGTAATTTACAGTGTTTGAGAGGGCTTGATTTAACATGCATCTATATAACCTGCCTGTGGCAGGTTCACCGTGTTTAGGTTATTTATCAGATTACTTTCAGAACAGGTGTTGTGTGCACTTAGAACTATGAAACCCAATTCCCATATAACGACTACATTCGGGAAATAAATGTCACAGTGCATATCATCCTTGGGTTTGATTCCTGCTAATCAATCACGCAGGCAGGGGCTCTTTTCCTGGACCCCTTCACATAGCCCTTTTCCAGCTATGCACATAATTCAGGAGGCCCATTTGGATGGAAGGTTCCATTCATGCATTGGATTTCAAAAGGAGGAATGTCAAAAGAAATCTTCCAGATGTAAATGGCCTCCAGATGTGGCTGTTTCTCCTCCACGCAGGAGGGGGAGGAGACTTGTGAGTGTCTCTCAAGTGAAATGGAAAAACATTCTCCACCAAGAAGGGGAGGGTGGGAGAAGAAAAATAGGAACAGAAAAGGAGAGTTGAAGAAAGAGAAGGACTGAGCTACAGCTAAATGATTCAGGAAGTTTGTTGTGTTACAAATAATATTTCCTGTGTGTATATTAGTAGTTCATATGGCACATCAGATACCAGAAATCCAACTGCAAACAATTTAAAATGGGATGGGCCCAATGAGTGAAGGGAGAAACAGGAAGGAATTTTGTTTGCAGGAAGTTCACGCTCCCCCTAAGGGGTGCTTCTGGTTGAATTCTACATTCTGAAACTCCCCGAGATCCTTTCGAGCCAGCACTCAGATCATGACCACATTATGGTTCAGCTGTGTTTATGTAGGCTCATTGCTAGTCCGGCTCCATGCATATTTTATAGACAATCTTCTTTTTCTCTGCAAAACTTGTCTAAACAGTGTACCTGTCTCTCAGATTTACAGTATTCACTACTCTAAATTATTCACCCAAGGTGAAATTCCTCCCAGGGCAGAGGGCCAGCACAAGGCCTGTTCAATTCCCTGAGGGGAGTATCACTTCAAATTGTTGCTGTGAATAGTCTCCCAGTCTGCAATTTGCTGTGAGTGTTCTGGATGGTGAAATTCAGAGTCAGGCTTCCAGAGAAAACTGTTCATGTTTCCTGAGAGCAGAATCCAACCCTGTTTGTTTTGTAAAGCACCAGGGGGCATCTATTGCACTGTAGATGTAAATAAAAACAGCAGGTTTTCTCCAGTTTTACAACTGCGAAACATGGCATTTGCTTGCCTTGCCTCATGGGTCCCCATCCATAAGTCATTAAGGCATCTCTCACCGTGGTTTGTCAAGCCCTAGGTGGCATCTGATGATGTGGTAGCACACAACCACATAGGTACCTCTGAAAAAGTCCATAAGAGATCTCAGCTGCCATACTCCCGTCCTGCTCATTGTTTCACTCTACCCTGGGAGGCTCTATGAAATACTGGCCATGAGAAAGATGTTTTCACTGAGGGAAGCCTGCGGCCAAAAGGTGCGTTCTTTTCTGTTTGATCTGATCACAGTTGGCTCTGACTCAGTCTGATCTCCTTTGGCAAAGCATCTCACAGCCCAAGTCCTATTGCCAAGAGCTTCCTAGCTTCCATGAGCCTGATGCTGTGCTTCTCCAGCTTCAGTGGACTTTGTGCTTCCTATGGGGTAAGAAGATCTGAGAGTTATCCAGATCCTAATCCACTGAGGTTCTTGCACATTAAGACTAGGACACTCAGACCTGGCAGAGACAGGTAGCTGCAGGGCATTGGTTATGGATCTGTCATTCAGAGCCACTCAGCTTTGAGCAAGTTAGGGCCACACAGGGGCAACCTGTCACTGGCAGGGCCTTACACCAGTGGAGGGTTGAGAATAGTTCCACTCCACTCTGCCATGACATCTCCCCCCTCCCTGTTCCGCCTGCTCCCTGCCCTGGAACCTCCCTGACGTGATCTTGAAACTGGCAGTGGGGTAGGGGATGGCTGGTGTAAGAGGCAAGGGAACTGCTTTTGCCAAATTTACACCAGCAGAGAGCTCCCTGGCACAGGGAATTGCTTCATTGGCCATCTCAGGATATTGTAAGGCCACTTTGCATGATTAACCTAGTGCAAAGTGGTTTTAGCCAGCTGGAAAAATCCAGTCTAGGTTTGTAGAGTCGACGCCAAAGTGGACAGGAAGCCCAAGAAGAATGCAGAGTACATGCCAGCCTCCACTGGCAAATCTTAGGCTCCATCTTTCAGCAGAACTCGCACACGGATCATTGTCATTCACTTTCTTTTCCAAAACATCTCTTCTCCACGATCCATTCCTAGGGCTGGAATGCTGGCCAGGGGGAGGGGAAAGGGGCGTGTGTGTCCTCTTGAACTCTGCAGCTCTAGATGACAGGAAGAGTTAAGTCACATGACCTGAAATTTCAGGAGAAATGCCTCCTTTGAGGTGAGAAGCAGCTGTTCCAGGGTACAGCAAATAGAAATGTATCCCAAACCTGCAGACACCTCAGCCCTTCTCCAGCTTCCCCACACCCATTTCCTCCTCTCTGCTTTCCACCCTAGCCTCTGCACAGCTAAACTCAACAACAGAAGAGTTTGTCACCTAGCCAGTGGAATATTGATTGTACAGGCAGGTGGAAACCAAGGAATGTAAAAATATGTCAGCCACACCAGAGAAGTTTATTCACCTTCCCTTGGGCCCGTTGCCAGTCCCTCCCCACTGTGTTTCAACATCCCAATTGCTCACATGACAGCTTGGCAGGTAGTAATTCAGGTATGGCCATTTCACCTCACATGCCTCTTTCATTTGTGGAATTCCAGAGACCATTTTCTCTGCCACTGAGATTGCCACTGGTCACCGGACAGGGCCGGCACACAAGAGCTCCTCTGTCTGCGCAGCAAACACTCCCGTTATCTGTCACTGCATGTTGGCACTTGCCCGCCCCCACAATGCAATGGAGAGTTCCAATTACAACTGGAACCAGTTAGTCCTGAATTAAGGGCTCCATTGTACCAATTACATATGGCTCCGAGGCAGGGATGGGCTGATCAGCAGCCTGCCCTCAAACTGCACAGCAGCCTGTGCTCAAATTCTTGCACACAGTCATGAGGAGTTCCCAGAGCCAGACAGCTAGTGTTTGTTTCCTGGCTTTTGTGACTGTCCCATCACTGTTTCCCATGCATGATGTGGGTACAGTGTGTGCTCTGCGGGACTCCTCCCAGTTACACATGCTCGCCAGCAGCCGCTGTGCAGCATGGGAGGCACACTGTCAGCACACAGTGGGACTAACGGGACCAGAGCACTGCCATGGGGATGGATGCGAGTGGATTGGCGTGGCTCCGGTTCTATTAAGAGAGACTCTAGAGACACAGCTTTCAGGTACTTTGCCCCGTCTGTTTTTATTCACAAAATATACCCACAGATCCTGTCTTCCCTGAATGAAGATGGCAAAAAACAGCAGCAAAGCCCCACACAGGCATTTGAAAGAAGCCCACCTGGAGACACATGTATCCAGCCCTCTAACCTGGAAAACAGATGTTTATTTTCTGATCCTGGCTCTCTCAGACCAGCTTTCATTATTAGTATTAATATTATTTATTGGTATTGGAGGCATCTAGGGCCTCAGTCCTGTGTGCTAGGTGCTGTACAAGCACATGACAAAGATGGTCCCCTGCCTTGAAGAGTTTACAGTCTAAAAAAAAGTCAATAAACAACAGCTGGAGCACCAATGGAAAAAAATTAGTGAGTGCTTAGTACCCACTGCAGCCAAGCTCCTCTCCTTCTACCCAGTGCCTCCCACCTGCCAGTGGCCCCACTGATCAACTGCTCCTCCTCTCTCCCAATGCCTTCGGCACACCGCAGAACAGCTCTTCACTGATGTGCAGGAGGCACTGGGAAGGAGAGTGAGGAGCAGAGATGGGGTGCACTCGGTGGAGGGGGTAGGGTGATATGGGAAAGAGGCAGGGCAGGGATGGAGTGGGGGCAGGAAGGAACGGGACCTGTGGAGTTGGGGCAGGGTAAGGAAGGGCTGGGGTGGGGCCAGGGTAAGGGGTGGAGTGGGGGCAGGAAGAGGCGGGGTAGGGGTGGGGGCTTGGAGGAAGGGGTGGAATTGAGGAGGCCCTGAGGCAGAGGGTTGGTGTCGAGCACCCTCCAGGTAGAGAGGAAGTCGGCGCCTATGCTGGGATGTATTAACAGAAGCGTTGTATGTAAGACATTGGAGGTAATTGTCCCTCTCTATTTGGCACCAGTGAGGCCTCAGCTGGAGTTCTGTGGCCAGTTTTGGACACTTTAGGAAAGATGTGGATAAACTGGACAGAGTCCAGAGGAGAGCAACACAAATGATCAAAGGCTGAGAAAATCTGGTCTAGGAGGAAAGGTGAAAGAAACTGGGCATGTATAGTCTTGAGAAAAGAAGACTGAGAGGGGACCTGGTAACAGTCTTCAAATCTGTTAAGGCCTGTTATAAAGAGGACTGTGACAATCTATGTCCACTTCAGGCAGGATGTTAACGCAACTTATTAGATAATCTTTCCATTATCCCTCCACAAGCCATTCCCTAAAACACTCTCTCTCTCTCTCTCTCTCTTTCTGCAGGATTGTTCCCTACAGTCTATTGTCCTTTGCTCAGTCCATTTTGAAATGACTCCAACAACAAGGCTTCTGTCACATGGTATAATTGTCTGCCGGGGGGAACGTATCAGCCCTCACCATTAGGAAATGTTTCCTGATATTCAAGCTGTGCTTCCCTTTGCTCACGTTCATCCTCTTACTTCCTTTGGGCCAGCGCCTTAACTAAAAACCCATGTCACTGCATGTAACAGAGGAGGGAGTGCTCGTTCTGAGCAAGATGCACCAACAACTTCAGGGCTATTTAATTCACAGCCTGCTGATTACTAAAAACATAGTGTACGTGTTTAAAATTTCACTGCTTATCCATTTGTCCTGGAACATTTGTTTGGGCTACTCTAAATAGCCCCTCCTCTCCCCCTTGGTGTTTTCATCATGATTTCGCCAAGTTATGTGTATTTACTTGTGTTCACCTTCATACATTAGTCCCTTCAGGCTCATAAGCATTTGGTTGCTTTTTTCTGAATTGACTCACATTTGCCAATGTCTCTAGGGTACTGAGGTAACCGGCATTGCACACGGTATTGTAGAGGCTGTAATGAACCATTGATATTTAGACAAGACTTGCCATTGACTTCAATTCACTGCCAGTGAAGCTCCATCACTGATAGCTACAGTAGAGACTATAGCACAGGCAAGGTTCAGGCATTTGCCCATCATTTCATCTACCCTGTCAGAGAGCAGAGTTAGACAACATGGTGGCATAACCTTCCTGAGCCCTGTCTAACATTACAGGTTCTGCCATTGCTACCATAAATGGCGCTGCAAGGATCGGTAATGATGGCTATGAAGTTTGCCAGTGTGATCTCAGCTCTAGATATCACAGGCCAGGAAGAAAATAATCCCTCTTTTGGCAGTGGTGAGCCTCCATTCTTGGCCATCCCATGCCACTGATTTTGAAGCACAACTCCCCAATGATAAGGAAGTAGAGCCTTTGGTATAATTGCTCTCAGAAATAGGGATGGTGGTGAAATACATCTCTGAAGTTTGCTGATGTAGGAAAGGCCACTGTATGAACAGCTTGGAATTGTGTTAGCTTTCATTGCACCCCTCCCAGATTCCTAAGTCACATTGCAAGCTCATAGCCAAACGTCTGTCTGTTGTCCCCACAAGTTGCTTTCATCTTACTGCTTTTCAAGTTCCAGTGTCTCTCAGTGAATAGCCGAGTTTCACTTGATTTTCCCCCAGATAATATAGTTGCATTTTTCCAAACTGACTCTCATGTTAATATTTCCTGCCCATATCCTGCTGCAACAACAAGGGAGCCACAAATGTGGCGACAGTATCTTATAAAGGAAAAATACTTAAAACGTGAAAACGGAGAGTGTTTCCTAGCAAGGGAGAAAGGGCAGGGTGAAGAGACAGTGAGCAAGAGGCAAAGGAGGGACTCCAAAGGAGAGAGATATTGACCTGCCCGCCCATATTCACATTCTCTTGAGAGTTTTCCCGCAAACCCTTTAACTACCTTTAGTTTCCTGGAAAAAGGCACTGCTTGAAATTCTGATCCCACCTATACTGGTGTCAAACCAGAGCTATGTCACTGGCATCAGTGGAGTTTTTCCAGATTTACGTGGAAACTGGTCCAACGTACATTGTACGTTTTCTTCTTTATAAAGGGACAAACGTCACTACATTTGGCAAAGTGATTTCTGTGTCTCTCCCCTTGTTGCTGAGTGTGAGGTTTGTTGGTTGTGTGTGGGTTCACACGGAAACTGAGTTCTTCCCCCTCCCTCTGCCATGTGGTGAAAAGCAGCACCTGGGAGGACCTTTCCCTGTCTCCTGCCATCACTTTTAGCTCAGCTCTGATTTTTTTCTCCTCATTGGCTCTATCACCATTGCTTGTTCAACCCCCATCATTTGGCCCCTCCCATGCCACTGCAGCCCTTCAGCTGCCCAAACCCACTCTCTCTGCCTCTGTGCCTTTCGTCCTTCCCTCACCTCCCATGCAGTTACCCTCTTCCTTTACCCCTGTCCTGGCTTAGTCCCACATTCCCTTCCTTTCCCACCATTCCTCTTCCCCCATTTCAATCCCAGCAAGTGACTCTGCCATAGAAAAGAAACCCATCTCTATGATCATAATATTAATAATTCAGTAAAGCATAGAACTACTTGGGCCTGTGTCTAGCATCATCCTGGTCACTATGCTTGTATGTCATATTCCTTTTCCCCACCCTTCCTCTGATTCTTGTTTCTTTAGAGAGACATGCTGGGTGAGATAATATCTTTTATTGGACCAACTTCTCTTGGTGAGAGAGACACACTTTCAAGCGACACAAAGCTCTTCTTGTCTCTTGAGGCTGTGACTGGGTCTTCCTGTATATGCAAAGCACCTGGCACATTTTGCTGCTGTTCAGTATAAATGAATCTGCAGATAAAAGGGAAGTGGTTCAGAGAGGGAGCAGTGAGGGCAGTTTATCTTCATGCATCACCCCTGTATCCTACCTACCAAACACAGAGCTAGATTGTAATCTTATAGACTGCCCAGAAGGCAAGGATAACATCTGTTTTGGACAGAAAGGCCATGGGAACTGTAATTAGCGCTGGAGAAAGGCACAGCTAACACTCCAGTGGAGTAGCACCAACTCAAAGGGGAAGAATGCCACCTACTAAGCCATCTGCATCAGCTCAAGTAGTGCTTGGGTCTTTATGGGTCTCCCAGCCAAGTAGAGGCAAAGCCTGACATGTTTAGCTTGTAGAAGAAGACAATGTTGCTACAAATCCTTTGAGCCATTTTATTGAATGTAAGGGGAATAATGTGGCACCATAACCCTGAAATTCCTGGCTGTTGACAGTTTAGACTCAGCTAACATAGGAACATACAGTTAGATTTGTCAATACCAGAACAAAACACATTGACATGTCTGTCTTGACTCTCGAGGTCCCTTCTAACCCTATGATTCTATTCCACCAAAACCAACAGCTGATCCTTGATGCTTGTGAGGATGATGAACCTTTGTTCCGTTCCAGCCTTTCCTTCAACTGCCAACACACCCAGCCTGCTGTGCAATGATCAGCCACATAAGGGAAAGCACCACAATTCAAATAGGTCCACACAAAAAAAGCTACGCTAATTCACAGTGTGGACTGGTGGCTTGAGCATGGGCCCCAAAACCAGGAAACCCCTGAGTTCTAAATTCTAGCTCTGGTAAAGACCTCCTCTCTGGCCTTGGATTAGTCACTGATCCCTCCCACCTCAGTTTCTCTAGATGGCAAGCCACATCTAACTATCTACATCTTATGAGATGGGTGTGAGGAGTAATTAATGTTAATTAACATCTGTAAAATAATCTGTATGGGGCAATTACTACTATGTTGTCAATTGACCAGGGCTCACCAGACAGCAGCTCTTGTCTCTGTTTTCCTTGCATGGGAGTGATGTTACCTTTGTAAAGCAGCCAAGAAAAAAGGGGAGGACAATGCTTTGATAGGAGCAGCCCAGCACCACACCCTGGGTAGAGCCTGCATTGTCAAAGAACCATCTATGACAACAAGTGCTGGAATGGACTGATGTGGAGTGTGGTTTCTAGGCAAGTCTCCCAAAGTCAGTACTTAAGGCATCTCTTAAGACACAAGTGGTGTCACCTAGTTATATTCATCGCATTCATAAGCAGACACTGCACTATGCAGCATCCCGGAGGGGGTAAACCAGCATGTGCAGAGACATTCCAGGGGTCGCCAGGGGGCAATAAAGAGAATTAGCTCCACTGCCAGTGTGGTAGAGTGAGGAGCTCCAGCAAGGGAACTGGGACAACCTCCATCCATCATTGCTTTGACAATGGAGGCATGAGACTCTGGGAGGGACACTTGGCTGGCCTGCATGGGAGAGCCAGTGCAAATGCACCATTTGTAGTATAACTAGTGAGCTTCTTCAACAGGAATGTTTTCCGTGTCAAAAGGAAGCCACTGGGGCTGAGGTTAAAATAAGGGGGATTGGATGGGAGCATAGTTCCCTCACCTCTACTATGGCAGAGAGGGAGAGCTCTTCCTCCTCTCCATCCCTCAGGAGAGCTGTGTTCGCCCCTAGCTCGCTCTCCTCTTTAGCGGGTGCAGTGATAGCTCTTCTTCTAGTTTCAATCTACTTTAACCAGTGCATGGAGAAGAGCTGTAATCCCCCCAATTCAGACATCATTGCTATGTCTTCACTACCACAAGCAGCCTCAATCTGCCACTCCCATGGAGTCAAAATTTCAGTTTGATGAAATTTCCCAACAATTTCCCAATCTGATGGGCAGGGCCATAATCCCCAGGTCCCATGTTAGCGATTCATAATCACCCAATATTATGCGAGAGCTAGTCTAATCCCTGCACTCAGCGAAGCCATAATTTCCTCAGTTTGCTGTTCTCCTACCTGATGCAAAGACCACAGTCCACTCTAGCCAAGGTTAACGTCGTAAACTGTCCAAACTCAAGTGAAAAAGTTAGTTCTCTAAGACAAGGTGAGCGGTCAAAATTCTCCAGTCCAACCCCAAACCCCAACCCCAAAAGAACGGCTGTATCAGTCTCACATTCTGGGAAGAAAAGTTGTTCTAGTGACTCTGAAAGTGACTGGGGAAGTTAGTTTCTCATCTGGTAAATGGTTTCATGTTGTTTAGAAAGAAGACATGTGGGTAAAAGATTTTTGCCATGACTCTGGGCTGGCCATATCATATTACTCTAGAGTAGAGGAGTCAAAAGTGAGTCATTGAAGGTCATGTCAATAAATACTTCATTCTACACCATGCCAGCCTGAATTCTACAGACCTCAGGTACAATTCTCCACCACACATAAGCCCCATTTTCAAAAGGTCAATGGGACTTACAGTCCTTCAGTGCTAAATTACTTTTGAAAATGGGATTTAAGTGTTTTTGAAAATTTTACCTTTCATTTGGTTTGCAGAAATACTTGAGCTTGTAGAGCCAGAGATCATCCCTTTTTGAATGTCCAGAAAACACCTAGAACATCATTGGTACTACCATAAAAAAAGCCAGAACATTGCTGGAGAAAGACAATGAGTTTAATGTTGACTGCTATTATGTCTTTTCATGTCCCTCTGCCTGTAAAGCCAGGCTCCCTTAGTACCATGAGTCTAACTGCATAGGCCTCAGAGGAAGAGCAAAATTACAACAAATACATCTGAGAAAGCTCTAAACATTATTTATAACAACATAATGCTCCTGTGATATCAAATACCCGTTACCTGAAAACCTAGCAGAACTTTAAGCAAGTCTCATGTAATGCCCACTAGAAAACTGGAATTGTCTCTTTTCCAGCGATATAAATGAAAGTTCCCATTTCTAGCCCTGAAGGATCATGCATGAAAAACACAATTTATCACATGGTTCTGAAATGTATCATATGCTGCTACAAATTATCATATCACATGGCGATCCCCAGAATGTGCATACACATCAATTGTAAAACCTGAAAACAGTGTATGCAATATTAACGAACCAGCTCTGCCACAAAAACCTTTTAAAGCCCATTACAAATGACCTACTGTAACTGTGTCTGCATTTCTAGAACAGCTGCTACACTAATTTACATTTGAAACCTTAAAGTTGCTCCTCACTCCACCCACTTCAAGAAATGACAAATAGAGGTGCAGTGAATTGCATGGAGTTCATCTCCTGTTTTGATGACCTCTGACATTTCCCACAGCAGTCTCCCATGATGTGACAAACTGATGTGTGCATGTGTGCAGTGGAGAGATCAAATACATTAGGGCAGTAAGTGATGGAAATTGGATTGGGGATTAATCTATACATGAGGTATATTTTTGTCTGAAAGAATTATAAAAAGAATACACCTAAGTGCTACAATTTCTCCTATTTAATTTGTATGCTGAGGAGTTCTGATAAATCTAGCATGCTCTTTGGACATCCATAGTTCAAACAAACCTTTGTTTTAAGATAAATCCTTATACAATAAGAGCATAGTCCACTGGTTTCTGTAGTCTGGTATCCCACCCGCCATAAGTGACCAATTCTGGATGCTTTAAAGGGAAGTTGAGCATACTTTTGTCCTCCAGTCCCAGTAATGCTCTTCATTGGGCAATATAAAATATGGCGGGATAATTATCCAGCTCCTCTCCTGATAATCAATTTTCATTTTTAAATGAGGCTTGACAGTCCTTCATTTTGATCCTACCAAATGTTGCTATAAATGCTATTCTTGTTATATAAACAACTGCTTAATATACATATAAAATACGAATACCCTGAAGCAGTGAGCTCCTCTGGTTATTTATGAGTTTAAAGACATTTCATTTAATCTATTTAAAATTATATGCTACCTTTTAACACACTAAGGAAGAGATCATTTATTCTCTCACTTCCACTCTACCTACCAGACTAGAAAAACAGACAGATCCATGGATGTATACCTGGAGAGAAGCTGCCACTTCTCTCATTGGAAATTCAAAGTTCCTGCCTGCAGTCAAGAGATCTGGGGTACTAAGCACAATGTGGACTTCCCAACTTGTCCGTAACATCACCATGTGTCCATACACAAGACTGTCCCCAACAGCAGGCTTGTGTTCGCACCACAGTTTGGGTTACGCTTGCTGTGCGCAAGGCTAACCAACATGCCACCCACTATTGTGTCAAACTCCATGGCTGCAATGCCAGTGAAGATGGCAGTCACTGACACAACAACTTCAATGGTACAAACATCCCTCCTATGACCATCCTTTGGTGCACTGGTCACTGTGTATGTGGCCTGGCTGATTACGTTTCTGTTCTAACTCAGTGTCAAGACTTCCAGATGGAGAGTAAAGAAGAAACTTCTCCCTGTAGGCGAGTTATTCCATATCTGCCTACTCGGGGATTCTTGAACTTCCCCCTGAAGTAGGTGGTGCTGGACTGGATGGACAGATGGACTGATCTGGTATGGCAATTTGTGTGACTCCAATTCCCTTTATCCATACAAAGAGTGCTGTACATACCATAGGCCTCTCTGCACACCACTTTCCACCAGCGCCCACTTCTTCGCAGTCACAGTGTGTTTTAGGCAAGTTGGCTCAGCGTTGTGTCACAGAGAAGCCATCATACAAGGATCCTGCCAGCTGCCAGATGAGAAAATGAAAACCCAATGCTGAGATGAGCATCACCCACTGTAGTAAACAGAACTGGGAGAATAGGAAAGGGGTGATGAGGCAGCGTCTCCGCCAACAGCCTCTCTGTTGTACCTTTCACCTCTGCTTTCCGTGACTATTTCAGAGGATGTCACCAAAACAACCAGATGAGCTAGGGCCCATTTAGCCTTAGGCTGTAGCTGGGGGACAAAGCCCTGACTCCATTGAAATCAATGGCAAAATTCCCATTGACTTCAATGGAGCTGAAACTGCACTCGGTACATGTGAGCAGTTCTCTCTCCTGCCAACTACAGCCCAGTTTAAGCTGTGCTAAAACTAGACATGGGTCACAGAAAAGGCAACAGTGCCAGGCAGAGGGAGTAGTGTGAAAAACAGCCAGTATGTCTTTTCACCAGCTCAGACTTGAAAAAGCATCTGCTTCCTTTTTATGAGAACACTCCAGTGTCCTCATCATTAGAGATGGAAAAGCCTTATCTTGTCTGTCACGGCTCCACTCTGCAAATGCAGGCTTATTCCGTAAAGCAGAGGATCTCAAACTCTTTCCTAGTGGGGCCTGTCACAAACAGATAGCTAAGAGTTAATGTTTCTTTCACCTGTAAAGGGTTAACAAAGGGAACCAAACACCTGACCAGAGGACCAATCAGGAAACCGGATTTTTAAAAGCTCAGGGAGGGAATGTTTGGGTAATCCCTGTGCCAGGATTACGGTCTCTCTCAGGGAAAGACTGGGAGGGGGAAAAAGAAGGAGGGGGAAGGTAAATTGCCCTCTCTGTTTTGTAATTCAAGGAGTTTAAGTACAGTAATCTTCCAGGATAACCCACGGAGGGGAAGCCTGGGGAGGAAGTAAAGAGAAGACAAGGGGAGGGGGGTTATTTCCCTTTGTGGTAAGACTCAGGGCATCTGAGTCTTGGGGTCCCCCAGGGAAGGTTTTGGGGAGACCAGAGTGAGCCAAACACTGGAAATTTTTGGCTGGTGGCAGCGCTATCAGATCCAAGCTGGTAATTAAGCTTGGAGGTTTCATGCAGGCACCCACATTTTGGACTCTAAGGTTCAGAATTAGGAATTATGCTTATGATATGGCCACATTTTTAACAAGAGAGTTTGTTATGGATGCCATCTCCTCGCCTTTCACCATCACCCAGACCCCTCCCCTTCCCAGTCACAACTATCTAACAGCCCCAAGGCACCGACAAGGGAAAGAGCCATGGGAAAGCATTCCTATATTTTAGGATGTCTCTAGTGTGACGAGTGTATTATCCTTTGAAAACAGCTCCTCATACTGTCTCCTCATTTCAGCTCTCCTTCCAGCCTGCTCTCACCTAGACACAAGGAGGCAAGCCATTCCCATCAGGTGAACATATGCTCCACTGCTTCAGGGACTGCCATTTGGGGATCTCGGTTTCATAGTGTATTTCCAGTTCCAGTCTGCAGGAATGATCAATATCCCCTTTCCCTGCTCACTTCAGAAAGTCCCCCTTTTCCTGAAGGTGGTAGAGAGGTGTGGTGCTCAGTGACTCACTCAGACATCACCACGCCCTACGCAAGGACATTTATTTGTTTGTTTGAGTGTATTGTATCTTTGACCACATTCATAACTACAGATTTAAAAAAAAAATGGTAACCAGAAATCCGTTTTTGTAAACAGATGCTGTTTGGGTGCCTCCTATTACTCATCTGGATTCGTGTCATTCCTTTTTCCAGGCTGTGGTCTCTGTACTGTGCTCTGAGTCAGACAGAACTCCACAAGTGATTTCTTTGAGTTGCTGGTTTCCTCCCAGTGACTCTTGACTTGCTGCCAAGGAAGCAGGGCGTAGCTTCTTAATTTTTTTTTCTTTAAAGCTAGACTGATTAACAGAAACTCCTTTAAAATGCAGGGAAAAGACACCACCCCATCGCACATCCTGACACAGCAGCAGAGGAAACTTATAACTCCAGCAGGCAGGGCACTCCCTCCACTGCAGCTCTGTACATCAAGAAGACATGACTAAGGCAAAGCAAGCTCCTTCTTCTAAAGGTGCCAGAACCAGCCCCACTACAGGGTAAGACCTCTTCATAAAATCCTCTGCAACTGCTCTCCCCATTCAGCATCTCCCATTCCTTTGATCTAATAGCTGTCTTTCCTTTTTCCCTCATTTTCATGGCTCTCTATATCTCTGAGTGCGACTCACTAATGGCAAACCCTTATGCCTTTATATTTTGCTTTGAAATCCAGCCACACATTGGGCTGAGGCACCAATAGAAGGCACTGCAGGGTCTGACTGCAATTGTACGCTGCTTGCTAAGGTAACTCTATTCTTGCCTTGAGGGTGTGAGAGAGACACAGCAGAACCGTCTGTGCAGCGTGGAGTAAGGGAGATGCTTGACACATGTTTTTTTTTTTTGCAATGACACATTTGTAAGCTTCAGAGTTCGGCGCAGGTCTCTTTGAAATCAATCTTGCTGATTCAGATTTACACCAGCTCAACTCAGATCAGAATCTGGCCTTTGTTTTTTTCAGATGTCCCTCATGCTTTTGTGTGTATGTCAAAGCTCTCCCATATTATTAGCGGTTTGCAAGTCACTGGTTTAACAAAATAATTAAAACTTACGTCTTTGATGGCACAACTCAAGTCAGAGCTGGGAGGGCCCTTCTTAGAATCCAAGCTAGTGAGACTGAAGCGGACCAGAAGTTCTAACCAAAGACATATGAACAATGCGATTGCATGTTACACTTTCTTAGCAGCCAAATCTCTGGGCTTGGGAGTGATGAGAATAAAAGTAAGGCAGACGAGAGAAGTGTTGAAAGCAATAGGAGAGCTGCATGGAAAAAGTGGAGGGGATAAATGAGTGGAGCAGTGGGAACCTATTGGTGGAAAGTAGAGCATTGCAGAAATTGGCAAATTTCTCACTCCCACACTAAATGCTTTTCCCCAGCAATTCTCTCATTTCCCCTAAACATATTTCAGATCAGCACTGCTCCCATTTCATTCGCAGTCTGTCTGCAGATAGTCAGAGTTTAGCCTGTTGCTGTGCACATTTGCAGCTGTTGCCTTCCACCCAAGAGGCAGCTGCAATTCAGTGGTGGGTGAAGTGACTAAGACAGAGAGAGGCTATAGAGCTCTTACAGATCCTTCTGGGTGAAAGGCACTTTTGGTAGTGAAAGCAGTTATTTGGGGTCATTAATACTAAACATATATTTGAGGATGTCTGGGGGAAGGAAACAGTGGCTGAGTGGCCTTTTGCTGGAAGGCACTGGTGAAACTGGATTTGTTCAGGCGCGCCCTATTTCAGTATCTCTGTAATGAGGAGAGAGTTTCTTTTTCTGAATACACACAGAGAAGGGCACGGGATGGGATGTGCCTGAGGAGATGGGGCCAAGTTCATCCCTGGGATAGCTCCACTGGCCCACTAGGCATCCCCCACAGCAGTCGGAGATGCCAAAAAGGATTTCAAATCTGCCAGACTTACCCTCCTCCTTCCATTCTTTGCACAAATGCCTGGGAGGTGGGGCAGGTAAGCACTGAGACTGCAATGAGGTCTTTCCTGTGCTTAAACACGGATTATTTCCCTATAATATGACAATGCAGAGCAGCCCCGCTCAAAGACACACAATTACATGCTGCTGGAGTGATGGCCCCAAAATAGTGTAGTAATGTCACTGCATGCTGCAGTGTCTTGGGGTCATTATTATTATTATCACTTCTACTTCTGTAAAGCCTAGAAGCCTTAACCAACATTGGGGTCCCTGTGTGCTAGGTACCAGACTGCCCCCAAGAACTTGCAGTCTAAACACACCAAGGGAGGCAGGAAAACAAAAGCACTATTACTTGCCCCTGGTCACAGGCAGAGCTAGGCCTAGAACCCAGGTCTCCTAAGTGCCAGCCTGGCTGGGCACCCTTTGAACAATAGCACTTCTTCCAGGAGACCATTTAAAGTGAAGGAGGAACGAATCCTGCTTCTTTCACTCATGCAGGCGATCCTGTTGGAGTCACCTCGGCCTAGATTGTCCTGCAGGCATTCTGTGCCGTTTCTATAGGACAGCGCACATCAGGGGAACAGTCTGTACCTTTTGTTCATCCAATTTCAAAGTTCAGAAGGAGGGGGATTGAGCCCCTCCCATGGAAAAACCTGAGAGAAGTGGGACAGGGATTGCGGACCGCACAGAGAATTCTCTGATTCTGGAGGAGTGGGGCAGAGTGCCACAGGGGTGGCTGACACCTCCTCTTTTTCTCTGTGGGCAGAGAGAGCTGTTCACGCAAGGCCCTCTCTGCTTGTATAGTGCCCGCAGGGGGCATCTTCGGGGCCTTCAACTAGTTCCATTCTTAAGCAATGTAAGGGCGTGACAATAAAGTACTGTAGCCCTCTCATGGCTTGCAATGGAGCATGGGCTCCGTCTAGAAAGCTTGAAAACAGACTCAATTACAGGAGATGAAATGTAGCGGATTGGCTGCTTTGGTATTTCAAGAGAGGCCCCAAGGCAGGGCTCTTGGGGGTATGCCTGATGCCAGCAGCTGGGAGGATGCTTCCCAGCACAGGTAGACGGATGAGCTCTTTTCAGGCTAGCATGGTAAAAATAGCCGTGTGGCTGCAGTGGTAGCTTGGGCTAGACAGGTGGGGGTCCAGCAGGATTGTACTCAGGGAGCTAGCTCGAGCTGCCACCTGTGCCTCTATGGCAACGCGGTTATTTTTAGTGTGCAGCTAGTGCGTGTTTGCCTACCCATGCTGGGAAGCCACCTCCAGCTGCTGTGTAGACATATACTTGACCCAGTACAGGGGAATTCAGACCTAAAAGCGTCCTTAACTTTGTCCATAAGCCTGCTGCATGACTCTCAGGCAGCACGGCACGGCAGACAGCCAGAACCTTCCTCAATATGTGTGCCTGAATTTCCCCATACTGAAGGCAGGTGATCTCTGCACTAACACTGCCTCCCCTCCCTCTGCCAGAGGATTTCATGGTGCATGTCAGCTTGAGGCCACGTGTCAGACGTCCCTTGTATAATGGCAGATTTCCAGTCCTGCCCTAAATTCCCTCTGCCTGTTGGGCAGAAACTGTCATCACACTGAGCACTGTACCTGTTATGCAATGTGCTGAGGAACCAGAATGGGCACCCAAGTGGGTGTTTACACTAAAATACCTGTGGTGGACCTCCTCCCGCAAGATTGGGCAGCATTAACACTTTCTCAGTAGTAGACACATTGACTTTTACGTTAGTGTCACTTTCCATCTGAACAATAGCAGAAGAAAGGGCAGATCAGTGCTCAGAGAATTTCATTCCCAGGGGCGGCTCCAGGCCCCAGCACGCCAAGCGCGTGCTTGGGGCGGCACGCCGTGGGGAGTGCTCTGCCGGTCGCCAGGAGGGCGGCAGGCGGGGCTCCGGTGGACCTCTCGCAAGCGTGCCTGCAGAGGGTCCACTGGTCCTGCAGCTTCGGTGAAGCCGCGGGACCAGCGGACCCTCCACAGGCATGCCTGCGGGAGGTCCACCGGAGCTGCAGGACCGGTGACCGGCAGAGCGCCCCCCCACAGCATGCCGCCATGCTTGGGGCGGCGAAATGTCTGGAGACATCCCTGTTCATTCCTACTTTCCCTCTTGCTTCTGTTCTCTGGCAAAAAGGCTAATTAATGCAAGGAAGATCACAGGAACTAGTCTTCCTACTTTCCCAGCATAGCAGCAGCCTGAGAGCAGGAGGGATGATGAGCTGAGATACTTTGTCTTCTCCTGCCCAAGTGAGGGGTTCACTTCCCATCCCAACATTTGAAGATAGAGTCCTAATTTTTCAAGGATCTTTCCTGCAAGCCAAGTGCTCACAAAGACAAACAAGAGGGTGCTGAATGGGTTTGGGGGCTGCTTCTTCCAACATATCACACCCTGCCTGCTCATGTGAAGTTCCCTGCAGGGCACAGAGCATTCCAGGACACCTTTTTTCTCACAATGCTTGCTGCTCTGAGACTACCTTCTGAAGCAGCGGCTGGATGGGACTGCAGTTGCTGGCAGGATTTCTATAAAACTTAGAGCAGTGGTCCCCAACCTTTTTGTGGCCAGTAGTACATTCATGTTTTCAGAAGTGTGTGGCGGGCACCAACAATTTTTCAAGGCTTATTTTGTATTTGTACATTAAATAATGCAAAAAAATCATATTAAATATTATATAATATATGAATCCATAAGATAAAAAGGGCAATTTTACATGTAAAATGTATTAAAATTAAGGAGTTTTTACAAAATAAATATCATAAATTTTTCATCTTATTTATTTTCAAAAAGTAAAACATTGTTGAACTACTGGTCCAAATATATTTATTATTCTTACTTCAGCATAGAATGAAGCCTGCAGCCCCAGAGTTCTCTGTCCCCAGCAGGCGCAGGGCTGCAGCTTCTCTCCAGCTTAAGCCACGGCCCTGCACCTGGCAGGGACAGAGAATACCAGTGCCCGCAGCCTGCAGCCCCGGAATTCTCTGTCCCTGGCAGGCACAGGGCCATGGCCTCTCTCCCCTGCTGGGCACTAGGCGAGTGCACATAAATGCCCCGGCGGGCGCCATGGCGCCCGCAGGCACTGCGTTGGGGACCACTGTCTGAGAGGGTTTTTTGAAAAGTGCCTCATAGAGTCATGATGTTTAAGGGCAGAAGGGAGCACTGGATTTAGCCTGCCCACCCTCTATATCACCTGCTCATTAAACCTAACAAACAAAATTAGACCAAAATATTACAGCCCACAACAGACTAGACTATTATGTGCCACAGGCAGGGAATAAGAGGGACCCAGGTGGATCAATCCCCAAGGCCCGTGAAATGACTGAGATCTACTCAGATAGCCCTAGCAAGTGACTCACACCCACATGCCGCAGAGGAAAGCGAAAAATGCCACAGATCACTGCCAATCTGACTTGGGGAAAAATCCCTTCCCAACCCTACATGTGGCAATCAGTTATATCCTGAGCATGTGAGCAACCAACCAAGTGCCTGACAGAGAGAATGCTTGGTGCCACCTCAGAGCCCTGGACCACCCTGCCCACTGTCCCATCTCTAGCCTGGGCCATCCCTGATGCTTGAGAGGAAGGAGGCAAAAAAAACCCACCCAAATCCTCCCAGAATACACTGAAGGCAGGGTAGGAAAACCCCTTCCTGACCACTGCTGGAGACCAGCTGAAACCCTGGAGCATGAGCTTTAGAAACATAAGACATAAACTCAGCTGCTATAGCAGCCAACATGCAAAACACTAGCCTCCGTGATGCACTTGAAAAATCCTTCCCAAACCTGCAGCCTCATCCACCTGCCCCTCTTGAACAGGTTGCAGCATCACAGTGGAGCAGAGGGCACTCTGGGAGGGGCTTTCCACTAATGCTAAGTGTGGCCTGCTCTCTTTTGTTTTATTTTCATGGTAGAAAAGACCTTAAGGCCAGGCAAAGAGGATTCAATCTCCTCCGCTTCCCACCCGCTCCGCCCCACCCCAACCCAATCCCCCCTTGAAGGAGAGATCCTGCTTGTCAAGCTGAAATTTGGAGTATAGGGAGGGCCAGTGCAACCATTTAGGTGACCTAGGCGGTCGTCGAGGGCACTAGGATTTGGGGGGGTGGCATTTTCTTTGGCAGTGACTGCAGTGACCGGATCCTTGGCCGCCCTGGTCGCGCCAGCATTTAGGCGGAAGGAGCTGGGGCAGGAGAGCACAGGAAGGCCGCCTGCAGCAAGTAAGAGGGGGGGCACGCAGAGGAACTCCCCACTCCAGCTCACCCCTGCCCCGCCTCCTCCCCGAGCATGCCATGGCTGCTTCACTTCTCCCGCCTCCCAGGCTTGCAGTGCCAATTAGCTTAGGCGCCGCAAGCCTGGGAGGCAGGAGAAGTGAAGCAGCGATGGCATGCTCAGAGTGCTCGTGCGTGAAGCAGGGGTGAGCTGTGGCAGGGGAGGTGCCTCAGGGCGGAGGGGGGAAGCTGCCGCAGGGGGGGCACCTCAGGGCGGGAGCTTGGGGACGGGGGAAAGCGCAAGGTGGAAGTTTTGCCTAGGATGCGAAACATCCTTGCACCGGCCCTGGGTATAGGATTTACCCACCAAATAGGAAACACAGTGTCTGCAGCAGGGGAGGTAAGAATCCCACAGTGAGAGTCTAATAGGGCGTGAACCATGACATTCCTGGGCTACATGCAAAATCAATGGGCCATGCTTGCTGAAACACGTTGCTTCATTTTGCTGCCAAATCAATCAGGAGGTTTCCATCATCCTGTTGGCCACCCCTTGTTTTCCTTTCAAGCCACAGTTATAGCTCCTGGGAGGGCATCCTGGTGGTTATTTTGGCGCTGTGTGGACACATCTTCTGCTTAAAGGGTGCACAAGGCAAGTCCCTTTTCTTCCCCACATTGCTTGCTCAGGCCAAAGTCTGCTTGGGCATTATTAACTTTGGAGTCCAAAGTCCAAGCACTTGTCATTGCTGAGTAAGTCTGAGCTGTGTCCCTCTTAACGGCTCCTTGTGGAAGGGCGAGCCAGCGATCAGGACAAGGGGACTGAAGCGCAAAACACTCACGTGTGAGGGATAAAAAATGCAAGCAGAGCAAGGGTTTTCTAAGGTACAGCTGCCCTCTTTGGAAACCACATGTATTGCTGAAGTAAGCCATTGTACTGCTAGGATTTTGCACCAAACACCCAGGAGCAGAGCATTTGCCATACCTCATCAGATGTCAGGAATTCTTTCCTCACCTTGTGGAAATCAGTTTACACCCTGTAACAGGAGATCTAATTACCCTTGTGATAAATAATGTGCATGCTATTATTGTTTGTAACTCTCAGCCCTCTTACAGTCAAAAGGGATTTATGACGTTGCAGCAGTGAAAAGCCCATGCTAAGTGCACTCTGCATAAAGAAGTAATGCACTTTAATTTGTTCTAAACTAGATAGCCATTCATTTCACCATGTCTCCTTTAATCTCATATTATGGGATGACATTAAAAAAAAGAGAGCTAAAGAATATATTCACAAATATATTCCCTACTACTTCAGCTCTTTCTCTTTCTTTCTTTCGGAACAACTGGAGGGAAAAGCACAGCAGCAGGGTGCCTATCTAACCATCTCCCTTCAGTTAAAGGCCACATGGAGACAGAACAGTATTCAGGCAGATTTCACACTCAGGCTTTAGATAGCAGTGCACTGTATTACAACTTTAAAGGACAGTTTATTGGGATCATGATAGAGCCATAGCGTCACAGACTTTAAGGTCAGAAGGGACCAATATGATCATCTAGTCTGACCTCCTGCGCAATGCAGCCTGCAGAATCTCACCCACCCACTCCCGCAACAAACCCCTAACCTATGTCTAAGTTATTGAAGTCCTCAAATCATGGTTTAAAGACTTCAAGGTGCAGAGAATCCTCCAGCAAGTGACCCGTGCCCCACGCTGCAGAGGAAGGCGAAAAACCCCCAGGGCCTCTGCCAATCTGCCCTGGAGAAAAATTCCTTCCTGATCCCAAATATGGCGATCAGATAAACCCTGAGCATGTGGACAAGACTCACCAGCCAGTACCCAGGAAAGAATTCTCTGTAGTAACTCAGATCCCACCCATATGTAAGGGGACTGTTGCCCCCTTACTAACACTCAGTGGGAGTGTTTGGTTGCTAGCTCCCAGCGCTAAAAAGGGAGGGGTCGATGGGAAATCAGGAGCCTGAGGCTGACAGTCTCCAGTAACAATGTGGAGAGGCCAATGCTCCAGATCAGCCTGATTGACAGGGCAGGCAGGCTAATCAAGGAGTCAGGAGGCCAGGGGGTCCTGTCCTCCCTGGGAGCTGGAATTGTCTGAGTCAGATGGAGTGGGGCCGAGCTAAGGAGAGAGTAGGGGCCCAAGCGAAGCTGCTGGGAGCAGAGCTGCAGCCACCAGAGCCAGAGGGGCCAGACAAGCAGCCCAGGAAACAGGTGAGAGCTGAGAGAGAGTCACAGAAGCAGCCTGCAGAGCAGACCTGCCCTGGGAGCAGAGCTGTAGCAACTGGAGCCAGAGAGGCCAGAGAAGCAGCCCAGGGAGCTGAAGGTGGAGCAGCAGCAGCAGCCATGCTGAGGCAGTGTGGAGCTGAGGCTGGAGCAGTCCGGAGCTGGGTGCAGTGAACAGCTGGGGAGAGCGAGGGGGACCCTGGTCAGTGGGCCCAGCACAGGGAGACGCCTCAGCCAAGAGGCTCTGCAGACCAGACTTGGAGGGGGCTCATAACCCTGACAGAGCGGGGGTGACACTGGGGAGAAGGGTCCTTCTACCCAGAGCCTGAGAGTGTGTGGCCACTGCCAGAGCAGGTGTCCGACCCGCAGCATCCACAGCCAAGGCCTGAGGAACAGACAATGAAGTGCCCTGATGTCCAGAGATACTGTTTGTGATGGTCCCTGCCACAGAGCGGGGTGATGTGTTTTCCTTTAATCTTTCCCATTTTTCCTTATGCTTTTTTAAAATTAATTGTTAATTAAATAACTTATATTTGCTTTAAATTGTATGATGTGATCAGTGGATCAGGGAGGTGCGAAGTGCAAAGAGAGTACCCCAGAATGGGGACACCCTAGCCCCTGTCCTGGGTGACCACAGCAGGGTTGGGGGTTGAGTCCCCCAGGAATCCTGGGCCCAGCCTTGTTGGGGTTACGAGGACTCTGCCAGACAGGAGAGTGGAAGGGGAGTCCTCAAGGGCAGGGAGGCCTCTGGGTAAAGAAAGTGGGAGCGAGGACTCAGATCCTTTTGCTAGCCCACTTCACCGGGGTAGTGCAGAAGCCAGGAAAGTTCCCCACAATAGCGGGACCATTCCCTCACTTACACATCTAACATCCCATCACAGGCCATTGATCGTAAACCATTTCCTACAATATCTGCACTATCACACACGCACACATGCAGCCAAACTCAGATACACTCAAACTCAACAATATGTGCACACAAAAATAAAACAAACACAAATGCATGCAGGTAAGCTCACAGACATACCCACAGAGAAGATACACACACATGCAGACACAAGCAGACTCACAGAGACATATGCATAGAAATAAACATGCATATATACACACACACACCCCCACAGCCTCCAGCCCATCGACCAGACACGTCTAAGCATGCTCTTTTCTCTCTCGATTCCTTTTTCATTATTTCATTGCGCATTCCAGGCCCTCCCAAACATTTTACACATTTAATTAGCCAGTTTTAGGAATAGAAATCCTGAGACTCTTAACGTGGCAAGGTGCGTATGCATCCTCCCTCACTTCCCGAGCTCCCCCAAAGTACCAGCATTCAGCGTCTTATTATTACTAATCAATAAGCCACTGAAACATTTCTGTGTCTCCCATTAGCTCTAGTTTCCCTTTACCCCCTCCCTGGTTTCTCTGTTTTGCTTTTAAGGCACTCAGCCCCTCCCTTTCTCTCTATTTTCCTCCAGCAGTGGTTGTTGGCAGCTTGTTAGACCTCAGGCAGCTCTCTCTTCCCCTCCCTCCTACCAAGAGAGCTTCAGTGTTTCTGTTGAGATTGTCACATGCGTTGGAGCTCCAGGGCTTTTCTTCCTGAGAAAGTGCCAATTTCTCAGCGCTTGCCTTCAGTCCTGAGAGATTCACCCACTCTCAAATGAATCATAGACATCACAGAGGAAAAACCCTGTCAGATCATCTTTTCCCATCCTCCTAGTGCAGGACTGCTCCCTAGAGCCGTTCTCCAGGGCTTTGTCCAATCCAGTTATAAGTGACTCAAGCGATGAGTTTTCCACCACTTCCCTCGTGAGACTACTCCACAGCATAACAGACCTCACTCACTACTAGAAAATGTTTCCTGATCCCCAGCCAAAACATTCTGTTTGCTCAGTTTCAGCCCATTACTCTCAGTTACAGCCCCTTGGGCCACCCTGTGCAATTCCTCTCTTTCCTTTATGTTTACACCCATTAGATACTTGGAGGTGGTTGGCATATCCCTGCTGGTTGTTGTAAAGCCAAGCTGTGCACCTAGTAAGGCCTTTTAATCACACCCCTTAAACCAAAAACGCCAAAAGCACATGTACACACACACAGACTCATAGATTCATAGACTTAAGGTCAGAAGGAACAATTATGGTCATCTAGTCTGACCTCCTGCACAATGCAGGCCACAGAATCTCACCCACCCACTCCTGGAACAAACCCCTAACCTATGTCTGAGTTATTGAAGTCCTCAAATCGTGGTTTAAAGACCTCAAGGTGCAGAGAATCCTCCAGCAAGTGACCTGTGCCCCATGGTGCAGAGGAAGGTGAAAAATCCCCAGGGCCTCTGCCAATCTGCCCTGGAGGAAGATTCCTTCCTGACCTCAAATATGGCGATCAATTAAACCCTGAGCACGTGGCAAGACTCACCAGCCAGCACCCAGGAAAGAATTCTCTGAGTAACTCAGATCCCACCCCATCTAACATCCCATCACAGACCATTGGGCCTATTTACCTGCTAACTCCCAAGAGATCTCTCCGCAGGGAGATCTGCCAAAACACCCACATCTTTATAAACAGCACCTGAGTTGCAAACTGAGTCAGGCTGGTGAATCAAGAGCAGACTCTCAAGGCTTTGTACCATGCTACCTGCACATAACGACACATAAACTCTGTGTCAACAGGGCCTCTGGCCTTACTCGGGTCTGAAACAAGAAGTAGACCATAGGGAAACATGGACCATTTATGATGTTTCACCTTTGTAATCTGTAGGGCCACGAATTCTCTGGTATTGGTTCCGTGGGAAAAATAATAATGTCACAATGGCAGAATGATCTTTGCATCTTTGTATCATGGCAATTGAGTCCACCCTTTGAGAGACAGCAGGCTCGCATCACAGGGCCTGACAAAACTGCAATGGCCCTGGAGTGCTCAGCTATTGTATCTACTGAAGGTAAGCCTGTGGGACAGTTCTGTGAATTTGTGATAGGTGACACATTGTCCTGACCCCCCTGATCGTGGTGATACCATAAGAAGCATTGCCCTGGTGATTTGCTGGTGCCAGAGCTATACATTTGTACCAGCTGTAGGGTGGCACCTCCAGTATTTTTCTCTTCTGCTGTGTACTTTTTGCCTTCATTACCAAATGATCCTGGCCCTGATTAGGGCCATTGGCTCTATTATCTGTCCTGCAGGTCTGCACTAATACTAAGGTGGCAACTAGCGCTGGTTGAACATTTTCCATTCAAACTATTTTGCCAGAAAGCTGGGTTTGAACTTAAATTATTTTTTCCCCTGAAAAGTGTATGCACTCTGCAGATGCCTTTTTGGTGTTTTTTGGTAAAAAAATCGGATATGGTGGTCTTCCTGCCATCAGTAGTGTAGAAGTGCTGTGTGCTATGAATCAACCACTGCGTCCTCCCCAGAAGAAGCTGCACTGCAGCAGTTGGTGAAGGGGGTCCCTGTAGGGACAGTGTTTGTAAAACCAATTTAGGATCCTTCATGACAACAAATGCTACAGGAATGTAAATTGTTGTTCATTATTAGCACTCCTGTGCATTGATAGCATTCTCTCCAGCCATGATCTCAGGGGGAGTGGGGGAAGAGGGGGGAGAATCTCAAGCTACCATCACCAGTACTAAGGCTCTCTTCCATCTCAAGCCATCTGAGGAGAATACCAGGCATATGAGCTCACGTCCTCTCCTCCCGTCAAGTCTGGCATCTTTCAGTAACTGTTCTACCCACTCACCTTGGCCCAGGGACTGATTTCCCATCATAAACGTCCGCAGGGGGCTGCCGCAGGGCTTACTGAGCATTCCACAGGCCCTCGTTCCCGGACTTGACACCTCCCTGGCTTGTGAGATGCGGCCCTGGAAAGGACAGGCTACACCAAGCAATTGCAGGGTTAAGTAATTGCAGGTTTGAATTCTTTGGAGTGAGCCAATGGAAAAACTGGCAACTCCAGGATGGCTGGGACTGAATCACAGTCCAATAAAAGCCTGATAAACTCCAATTCCAGCTGCAACTAGACTGAGGAAAGGAGGAGAAAGGATATGCACCCGGCATGTGCTGCTGCTCTAGCAATGTGACCCCACCCAGCTGATGAGAACACAAGCCTCACTCCTGCAGAACAACCAAGGCACTTTCTATTGTGTCTTAATAAGAAAAGCACATGCAGCCCACTCAGAAATGGAAAAGACCCATTATCTTGCTCTCCTCTATCCCTGAGCATACATGGGGTTATTAGCTACTGTGTATTCAATGGGCAAAAGGGACAATGAAAGGAGAGGGTAGTCATGTTTTTACTCAGAAAGACTCAAAGCTATGAATCAGCACCCCCTGAGGAGCTCACGTTAGGTAGCATGTATAGTGAGAGTGGCCACAGGAATTAGTAATGCCAAAAATGACCTAACTAGGACTGATCGTGAGAAGCAAGCTAGATGTGAGCAGAACAGAGCAGAAAAAGAAAATTCACAGCAAACAAAAAACAAAAATTCCAAAATCAATTTATGTTTGGTCATTTTATTAGAGGTGTCTTTTTGGGGGGTTGGTTTGGTTTGTTTGTTTGGTTTGGTTTTTTTTAATTTTTGGGTGGAACATTTTTATAACAAAGGTACATTTCAGTTATTTTCTGTTTTTGTAAATAAAGAAATGTTTAAAAATGAATGTTCTGGTCAGCTTGGTCAGGTGAGGATTTTAAAAAATCATTTCTATTTTTTAAAAATGTCCTTTAACAATGATACATTTAAAAAACATTTCCCCCTCCCCCGAAATATTTAAATATTTTTAAAATGGCATTTTCCAATGCAAAATATTTTCTGTTTGAAAAAAAATGTGAGGACCTCTAGTTATGAGCTTCCTATGTGATATGGTGGTAAAGAAAGCCAATGTGGTTTGGGTGACTGTACACAGAGACCTCACTTCAGGGAGCAGGGAAGCTATGATTTCTCACAGCCTATACGCACTGTTGAATCCATGTTCTCTTTTGTCAATTCAGTTTCAGAACCAAAGCACAGGGCATTCATATGACAGATTATTAAAGGTGCTGGAGGGATCCACTTAGAGCTTGGTTTACAGAACTGCTGAACACCCAACAGCAGCCACAGCAGCCAGTGAGAGGTGTGAGTGGTCCCCACCTCTGAAAATCCTGAAGTATAAGGAGTTTTTTGGGGTAATCCAAGGGTTAAAAGCAAGCCATGACAAAGAGAAACAGAACATCAGGACCAATTTTCTACTAGTCAGATCTAGGAAGCCCCATTGGTTGAGACCTTGCAAACTGGACAGGACAATGCACAGATATTTATAGTGAAGAATAATCCTGCAAGGCACAGAGGTCATTTCTTTCTCCAATTTCTGTAATTCTGGGAATTCCTGTTGGTTATTAGCTAATGCCGGTTTTGGACAAATGGTAAGCAAGTGGGAAAGCTTGGCAGTCCCATGAGGTGTGGGAAAATAGTATTTGGACTGTGATGATACAACCTAGTAATCTTTAAAAGCAGATCTGACACGCACAACACTTCAATTAGGCAAAAGGGAAGGACTGGGGAAGGTGGAGTAAATGAATAACATATGTCATTTGGGTGACTCTACAAAGCCTTTCTGTATGACAGATGTTATTACGAATGGTAACTGCAGTATTATATTGCATTGTCATTGCTCCTCATCCTGAAAGCTACAGCTGGATTCCTTGCCTGACTCATCTGGCCCAGAATAACTGCAAATATAAAGCAGGTGTTTGACACTGCTCTCACCTAGCAATGAGAGAGAGGGTGGGAAATTAACTTAGCCCCTTTATTTACCTCCCCACACATTTTCAGGAGCAGTCTTCTCTTGGGCAGAGAAGATAAGACTAAAGGACCCAACAAGTCTTTGCTGTCTCTAATTTCTGTGACTCTAAGTACAAAATACTGATAACAGTCCTGTAGGTGAGATTTGAAATCCTAATGCTTTCCACTTGCCACTTTTGTGCAGGGGGAGTGAATCTGTTCTCAATATCAGCCCTCTGATCCTTAGATTTCATCATTTCAGAAAATAAAACAGTAGCTTTGGTTAAATGACACTATCAGACCCCGCTAATGCTAGTCCCTAAAATCTTGCTTCTTTTTAAATCAAATATTCATAAGTGACAAGAAACACCACAAGAAGTCAAGTCCTGCTGCACATAGGGGAATAATGCAAAGGAATCAGATACATTACATGTGTAGGGTGTCTTAATGCAGTAATATATTGAGCAGATTTGCTTGAATTTAAAAGGAAATCAAGAGTAGCCCTCACTACAGACCAATGCTTGGGATTTTTTTTATGGAAACTGTAACAATTTCCATTTTAGGAATAAAGGATCTGAGCAAAACATTGACTCCAGTTCTTCTTCTTAGTGTATGTGCACCGTGCCTCAGGTGGCACGTGACCAGGATTCATCATTGAATTTGGTCCGCTCGTTGGATTATTAGTTTCCCCGGCCCGGGGCCGGGTACTCACAGGGAATGATCCACACCGGGCAATGACTCCAGTTATCCCATCTTCCACCACACCAGATCCGACCATTGAGCCACTAAGCACAGTAGTCTATTCTCTCCCCCTCTAGAACAGCCCAGTGGTTCATCTATGCTGGTATTCTCTCTTAACAAAATGGATCAGACCACCATCCTGCATAGTCCTGTAGTCCACTCTAACAGTGCCCAGTACCTGATGTGTCAGAGGAAGACAAATCTCCACCCTAACTGACTCATGATACACCAGACCAACTGGATAACACTGTATTGTCGGGTGGGGCATGAGGAAAAGGAAATCCTTCCTGACGTCCATGGCCCCATTGGGCAAATAGCTCAGTTTGGCATTGGGGACTCGAGTATATCACTTTACCCTGCACAGCACTTAACCTTATTAACGGTCAGACATATAGTCAGCCTATTTTTAAAAACTACCTACAGTATCTTCAAAACCCTCCTGAGCATTTCCCGGAAGACTGGCTACAGTGGCTACAGCTTCTCTCTAACTACTCTGAGTGATTTGCTGGGGACGGGGGGGTGGGGAGGGGTGTTACCAGTATTTTTAGATATTTTTTCAGCGCTCGGCCAATATTTCTGGGGTGGGTTTAGAACAAACCCGGTTACTTTCTTGGATGTAAATACTGGGTTATTGTAACAAAGTTCTTGGTTCCAGCACCCACCTTTATTTTCTTCTCCAATACTCTTTTTTCCTCAGAATCATCTGCATTTGAGACCTTCCCCCCTCCCACCACACACACAGACTAAGAAGCCAAGATGTTGGTGCTATTGGCTGGTATCTTTGTGGTCCACATTGCCACCGTGGTCATGCTGTTTGTATCCACCATTGCCAACGTAAGTCATTCTGCTTCTAAACAAGACGGTAATGTTGTAGCCACGTCGGTCGCTGGGTAATCTCGAAAGCTTGTCTGTCTCACTGACAGAAGCTGAAGACATTACCTCACCCGCTTTGTCTCTCTGAACAAGACAGGCAGCAGATGTTGAATGCTCAACCCTTCCATGGTTATAACTCCACACACCACTGAAAGGTTCTGCCGTAGGGTTGCCAGGCTATAGAGTTAGGGAGTAGGGCACCCTCTTTCAGTAAATAATAATGCGCAAAGGAGCTGTTCAGAAAACATAAGGAGCCCGATTCACTGCTCTGTTACTCCAATTTTATGCTGGGGTAACTCCCTTGAAATAAATGGATCTCTGGAAAAAAATCAAGCCACTTTAATTTAAATGACACCCTGAGAACAGAAAAGTTCCGAATCCTGAACTAAAACAAACAGAGGCAGCCTCAAGGTGATGTTTCCACTCCCATAACTTTAAAGTAGGAACCACCTGTACACGCCCCATTCAAGAACTAGTTGAGCAAGTGAGATTAATGGAGGATAGTTTTGAGCTGAAATTTATCAGCCCATCTGCCAGATAGTCTCTTGTATAATTATACGGTGGATGCTTGTCTGTTTCTGGAACTAAAAAGTGTTCTCATGAGCTGTTTGGGCAAAACTAACAGTTGTTGGTAGCGTTCATTATTATCTATATGCTAAAACACTACACACAACACATATAAGGACTGGTCCCTGTCCAAACCAATAGCACTTTGTAATAGTTGAAATATGTAGCAGATCTATCAACATACTACAAAATTGCAACACCCAATAAGCTCCCACCCCAAATGGTGAAAATGGAATGTGCAATGAACTGGACTAGTCCATGACACAAGATGGCATCTCATTTAAAAGAAAAAAACAAAGAGCGTTTGGCTAATATGTTATCTGATTGGCTGAACCAGTTTTAGATTCTTCCAGACTTATTAGTGCCACCCACGTTCAAGGAATAGGTATAGTAAGTTGGTCAAATTCTGCCCTCAGATACCTTTACGCAATGTCACTGAAGTCAGTGGGGCTGTGTGAATATCACAGAGGGCATGTTTTCTCACATGCACACAGATCATTGATCTCTTGTGACATTAAAATCATAGGTCAAAATTAAGAGATTATTGCAAACCTAGGAGAAAAGATTTGTTATATAACATATGCAATTCATCTTCTACCAGGCTAGGAGGAGCTGGCTGCGGAAGGTTCATACACTGAAAATTCCCCAGATTCCACAGAGCATGCGATCCAAGAGCACATACATACAACACAAAAAGGCCAAGTGTTGCTGGGGACTGTAAATTGTTGACTGTAAATTGTTGGGCCAATGGCCAAGTAACTCACAGCAGTATGAATACCAAAACATTTGCAGGGGAGAGTTTCTTGAGCTGGAAAGAGCTGCTAAAAATCCCACTTGGTGTCAAGATGCTGCTAAGTATTTATTCCCAACAACATGCTCTTGCTCACCAAGTCAAAAAGGAAAACCAACAATTCTTATCAGAGTGAAGATAAAAGTCTTGTTAAGGGACAAATGCTGTCACATCAGTACAGTACTAGGGAAAGCCTAGTGCTCCATCTAGTCAGGCCTACTGTCTCCAATAATTGTTCCATCATTGTTCAAAAGAAAGCACAAACTCCCATATTGGAATGCAAGTGCTCAAACTTGTGCCACACGTGGAAATTTCTTCCTGATACCACCAGCTACAGAGCTTAGACCCTGAAGGAAGCGTATCCCCCTCTTTCTTAGGAATTGTTTCCTATCCAGTGCCACTGCAGATTGTTATTTATATAGCGTTAGCACCTAGAGGCCTCAGCTAGGTTGGAGCCTTGATGCGCTAGGCACTGTACAGACATATAGTAAAATGACAATCCCTGCCTCAAAGTGCTTATAAAGATGGATGCTATTTTTAGTTAGACAAATGGTCTTGCTTGTATACTATACTACAGAATGACCCCCTCCTCCCCAGTTCTCTGCAGCAGAAGGGAGGCAAAGGGGCAGGCCACCATTTTTATAATGACCAGCCCAGCTCCATTTTAAACTTCATAGCCAAATACACATGAAAAACTCTCCTGTCTTTCAGAGACTTCACTTGCACGGGCAGCAACGCAATTATTTATGTGTAACACAGAGCTATTCCTGTGCCTTAGTTTATGCTGCCCCCTCGTGGCAGCCTTTGTCTGAAAATTATTCAACAACCTCCAAATCCTATTTAAGCGGCTGCCTTGGAACCCGACAATAAGAGGGAAGACCCAGAGCTAAAATGCTCAAGAAACCCCAGTGAACTCTCAGTTTATCCTGCACTCTGGTGGTCTAGAGAAGTCTGGCACTGCAGACCTAGATGGGAATAGACTGCCCTGTCTACTAGATTTTCGACACAAAGAACTACAGCCAAAAGAGGGGCTAGGATCTCTAATGAGAGGATATTGCACACATTTTAAAACTTGTGCAAACATGTATTCAGAGTCTAGAGCCCCCCAAAGGAGGTCACCATAACAATGACAACTTCAAAGCTTTAGCTTTACCATGACACTCCTGCCACATCAGGGCTTCCAGCCAATTGCCACCTTCAGTCGAGGAGTGTCCACCATTCTGATTCACATAGGACACCTCCATTTGTGATTAAGGTGTCCTGGATGCCCCATTTGCAGGACATTGAAACTGCTCCCAAATGCTGTCAAAGCCAACACAGCAGCAGTGTGTCTAAGCACCCACAGTGCAGATGACCAGCTAGAAAAGGCTGTGCATAAAAGGGGTAAAAAGAGTCCTTTGTCCTCTGCCAACAATCTTTTTGTACCCCCAAAGCATATGTGTTTTACTCTTATTATCTTAGCTGCCTTAGCTAAAAATACTGACCAGTGTCTATGCAATAATCCAGTCCTTTTCAAAATAAACCCAATATTCATGCAGTGATCTCGTGTGACTGTGAGTTAGGTTTTTTCAATTTTCTATTTGTTGTAAGCGTACTGCCCTTTAATGTAATTGAGTGGCCCCTTATTGTCACATTACATGGCAGGACAAAAAGGAACCCAAGAGCAATTTTCATTATATTTTTTTAATTGAGTCCCCCACCCCCACACATACACACCAACTCTTCTTCTATCTGGACTAAATATCTCAAGCCTTTCAAGTCTCTTATCCCAGACAACTTTAGATCTTCATGAGTTCCATGCACAGGGGGAAAGTTTTATCGCTACAAAGCTTCCAGCGGTCATTATCCCTCTTATGCCCAGATCAGGTGATAGGCTGGAGCAACCGTTGTCAGAATGGTCAAGAACAACAACATTGACATGACTGTTTTGTTCCATTTCAGGTCTGGATGGCAGGTACCTCTACCAAGGGGACAAACTCAACAGGACTCTGGCTAAACTGCGATGCTGGGGAATGCCATCAGATTGCATTTGCTGAAGGGGATATGCGTAAGAGACATTTTCTTTAGGTCTTGATACGACCTGTACAGTCTGAAGGCCTACCATGCATTGTGATACCAATAGTATCTTAACGTACACTCTCTCTCTCCCCTCCTGCCTCTGTATTGCCAGCTTCCCTCAAGGCAGTGCAAGCCTTCATGATCCTGGCTATCATCTTCTCCTTCTTCTCATTGGTCATGTTCGTGGTACAGCTCTTCACCATGGAGAAAGGGAAACGGTTCTATATCACTGGAGCCATCATGCTGATTTGCTGTAAGTCCAGTCTCTCTGCATCAGGTTGCTAAAAGGATTAAACATGTGTATGTGTGTGTGTATGTGTAACACACACCCCTTTCCCTCCCACACCCCTACACGGCAGCTGGCAGAGCCACCAGTCAAGTAACCTTGGAGGCCAGGCGAGCTGTGAGCTGCAGCCCACAGGGAGAGGCAGGAGCAATAGCTGTGCCCTGCAGGGAGAAGGCGCTGCTTTCCAGAAGGGGAGGCTGAGGGTAAGGGGGAAGCCTGCCTGGGGTTGGCCATGACTCAAACTGTTTGGGGTCATCTGAACCTTTAAATTTCTCCTCCCTACTATCAACATATACAGTTTTTTGGGGCGGATGACCCCCCCTCCATACCTTCCCCAAAGTTGGCCCATACTTATAGAGCTGGTTGAAAAATGTCCATCAAAACTTTTTCAACAAAAAATGGCTGTTTCCTATAAGGAATTTTTTGTTGAATATTTTCATTTGAAGTTTTCCAGCTGAAAAACTCAAAATCAAAACCATGGGACGGGTTCTTCTCCACAGCATAAACCAAACAATCCCAGAGCATCTTGCTCCACCACACAGTGGATCTGATGTAAAATTCAAAATGGCTGTTTCAGGAAAGCAGTCACTGCTTTGGTTATTCACAACGGATGGTCTGGAACACAAAGGAGTCTTTCCAAGAAAGAACAGGGATCGCCAATAATGTTTTCAAACTGTCAACACCATCAGACAGTGAAAGGAGAAATCCTCTTATCCTGCTCCACTCATCCCTAATTGCTATTGCCTTTTTGAGAAGAATGGCATCAGGCATTTACCTAAAGCTTTGATGTATCCAGAGGCAATTTAATTCTCCACTTCAGATTACAGTTTGGTTTATTGCCCAGGCAGTTATCCATACCAGCAGGGGCAGCTCTAGGCATTTTGTCGCCTCAAGCACAGCAGGCAGGCTGCCTTCAGCAGCTTGCCTGCGGAGGGTCTGCTGGTCCTGCAGCTAAGGCGGACCTCCCGCAGGCAGGTCCTCCGAAGCCGCGGGACCAGCGGACCCTCCGCAGGCATTCCGCCGAAGGTAGCCTGCCTGCCGCCCTCATGGTGACCAGCAGAGCGCCCCAAGTGGCTTGCCGCCCCAAGCACGCACTTGGCGTGCTGGTGCCTGGAGCCGCCCCTGCATACCAGCCCCACCTACTGTGTGTAAATCATAAACAGAAGGTAATCTCACCCAAAGCCCATTAAAGTAATGGGAGATGCTTTATCAGGGTGACCAGATGTTCCAATTTTATAGGGACAGTCCCGATTTGGGGGGATTTTTCTTATATAGGCTCCTATTACCCTCCACAGCCCCATCCCGATTTTTTACACTTGCTATCTGGTCACCCTATTCTTCATTGACTTCTTTGGCTTTGGACCAGACTCTGACTATATGAAAGAGGGAAAGTACAAGTCCAATATATTAGCTTTTAATCCTCCTGAGCTCCCCACTGGTTATGAATAGATTCCCAATATAAGTGCTGCTCTTGGGGTCCAAGGCTCGATACAGATCACAGCCTTCAATTGGACGTCCTTATTGGAGGGAGGAACGGAGAAAAGAAACGTGTTTGGAGGGAGCAGGTTGTTTGATTTGTTATTGGTTTTACACCTGAGAATGCCTAGAACAGCCAGTAGATAAAGGATCACTGTCAAGGTTGGCAAGCCCGAAAATGTCATCCACTTTCCCCCCCTCGAGTTGTTTTCAGTGTGTTCATTATGTTTATGCTTTTTGTAATTAAAAAAGAAGAAACCATGAAAAGCCTGTGCCGGTAGCCCCCGGACTTATGAAAAACCCTACAACAGCAAACCCCAGTGTTAACGTAAGAGCACACAACGAAGAAGTGTGCACAGCCTCACCTGCGAGTGATCTGCCCAAATGCACACTAGCGTGTTCAGCTTCAGCACTCATAAGGAAGCCGACACTAACACACCAGAATCTAAATTTGTGCACCATTCCCGACAACTCTGGAATCTGAGTATCTCCGGTATGCAACCTTGGCCTATCTCCTTCCATTAACAAACCAGGAGGTACTGACCTGGTGTTCACAAGAAACCCTAGGATAAAAAAATTAGCATACAGTGCTCAGAGCTCATGAGCAGCCCTACAACAGTAAATGGGCCATCAGCTTCACAGGGCACATGCCACAATATCATTGCAGTACCTGAGCTGTCCTGCAAAGATTCAGGTTTTCAAATATCTTCCAATTCTTTCTTCCCTCCCCTCCCCCTACAGGGCTGTTCATTTTGATTGCAGTCTCCATCTACACAGCCCGATTCCCACACTACTTCACAGCGCCTCGAGACCATCATGGCTACTCCTTCATATTGGCCTGGATCTGCTTTTGCTTCAGCTTCATCATTGGCATCCTCTACCTTGTCCTTAGAAAGAAATAAAGGCTGGCAGGAGTAAAAGGGGTTGGGGGTGGGGGTTAGAAATTGGGGGTGGGGAGGATGAGGAATCATTCAGCTGGAAGAACTGTTTGGCCAATAACACCAAAAAACACCCACCACAAATGAATCCACCAAAGAGAGAGAAACAGCTCCTCCAGTCCAGCCAGCGCCTCCTTGATCCTTGGGCCCTGAAGTTACAAACAAACTGCCTAGTCTCCTGGCTCTGCTCTCCTTCCTCGCAAAGTCAGGCTGTGGCTTAAGGAACCACCAGACTCCACTTCACCGACTCGGCGGCACCTCAAGGAAATGAGCGCTGCATCTTACTTCCTCCCCACCCCTCCTCCCTGTTTCTCCTTAGCCTGCGTTGTGGGTGCAGGAGTGAGGGATAAGGCTTTTTTGCCCTGAAGAACAATGGGACAGGCCTTTTGTTACATTTTTAGAAGGGTTAAAGACATTATATCTGGGAACAGCCCAACTCGATTAAATTCAATTTTTTAAAATATCATAACTGCAAATTCATTGCCATCCTGTTTCCTACTTAAGAAAGAGACTAATTCCCATGAATAAATCAGGGCCAGAGGTGGAGAGAGAGAGGGAAGCATATAAGAATGGAGGGGAGGAGCCAGGGAAGGAAGGAGGCAGGCAATGATCCTAGTAACGGAGGATGCAGTTATAACTCAGTGGTACATACCCCAGAGGGTCACCTGGGGGTGTTTCTCCACTATAGCTGGCTGTGTATCTCTCTAACACAGCCACACGATGAAGATCTCAGGAAGTCCCTATGAAGCCATAAACAGGCAGATTTGTGATGCATGTGCTCTATAAGCCATGGGACTAAAGGGACTTTCCAATCTGATCGCTGAGGCAGCCTGCTTAGGCTCGTGGGAGCTCACTGTTGAAACACTGAATTAGGTTTTTTAACTACCTGTAGGTAATAGATTTTTTCCACTCTTTGTAGCACAGGATGGGGCATTAATCACCGACCCCGCCGTGACATTGTCAGTCACCTCAAACTACAACGACATTTGATGGCAGAAGAAATAAGGCCTAGTAGTTAGAGTGGAAAAATCTGAGACTTAGGAATCCAGCATTCTGTTCCCAACTCTGTCACTTAACCTATCTGTGCCTATGTTCTTCCATTTGTAAAATGATGTTCATTATACCTACCTCCCAGGGGTGCGGAGAGGCTTTGTTAATTAATGCCTATACAAGGAAAATCCCACACGAAAGGCTGTATGGAAAAAAATAGCATTGTCGTGTCATAATTGCAGGAATAGAGTTCCTGTCTGCATCAGGGTATCCAAGCCAAACATTTCTGTCCCTTTGAAAAGCTTAAATAGTAAGTGGAGATTGTTAGTGGCAAGAGGTCAGGACTCACTGTGGTTATGCCCACAAACTCAAGTTAGGTGGCAACAAAAAATTCATGGGTGCAGGGATAGCATGAACAGTATTTTCTCTCACACTTTCTCTGTTACATTCTCTTTCCATATAGACTTTGTTAATTCGGTGGACATATTCTAGTACTGTACTTTGCTGTTTCTTTGACAGAGTGTTTATTTCTATACAGTCATTGTAAATATTTTGATACAAATGTTTCTAGCTTTAGGGATATAAAATACAATTTAATTCCATTTATTTTACACATTTTTGCTTTTTTTAAAGAAAAAGTAGTTGAGACTGTGATTGAAGGTCTTGCTTTTCTCGCCAAACCAAAGCTCGCTCTGCTATGATGCTGCAGTACTACCACCTGGTGGCTGGTGCAGATGATAGGACTTCCCTTTGGGTGTGAGCCAGGCTATTGTTTCAGGTTCTCTGCAACTCAGGCAAATGCTGTTGCACTTGGCTATGCTTGGTTCCCATTTTCAAGCTTTCTTTACAACCATGAGAACTAGAAACTTAGTTGTACAAAAGCTGAGATTCTGGTTCAGTCTCATGACTCCAGAAGCTCAGGCCCAAGGCAGGAGCCCATAGTGCAGGGGTGGTCAAGCTGAGCCTGACAAGGAGCCAGAATTTACCAGTGTACATTGCCAAAGAGCCACAGTAGTATGTCAGCATCACCTCTCCCCACCCCTCTGCTCCCAGTGCCTCCCGCCCACTGGCAGCCCCACCGATCAGCACCTCCCCCTCTTGCCCTGCACTTCCTGATCAGCTGTTTCATGGTGTGCAGGAGCAGAAGTGGCGCCAGGGTTTTTGGCGCCCTAGGCGGGGGTCCTTCCGTGCTCCCAGTCGTTGGCGGCAATTCTGCGGTGGGGGGGGGTCCTTCCACGCTCCTGGTCTTCGGGGCACTTCGGCGGCGGGTCCCGGAGCAAGTGAAGGACCCGCCTCAGAATTGCCGCTGCCTACCCAGAGCGTGGAAGGACCCCCCGCCGCCAAAATGCCGCCCTCCCAAATCCTGGTGCCCTAGGCGACCGCCTAGGTCACCTAAATGGAAGCGCCGGCCCTGTGCAGGAGGCTCGGAGGGGGAGGGGGAAGAGCGAGGGCACGGCAGGCTCAGGGGAGGGAGTGGGAAAGGGTGGAGTGGGGGTAGGGCCTGTGGCAGAGCCAGGGGTTGAGCACTGAGCAACCCCCGACCCCCACACATTGAAAAGTTGGCGTTTGTAGCTCCAGCCCCAGAGTTGGTGCCTATACAAGGAGCCACATATTAACTTCTGAAGAGCTGCATGTGACTCCGGAGCCACAGGCTGGCCACCCCTGCCGTAGTGTCTATGCCTCAATCTCACTCTGGGCATGAGTAGGACCTAGTTCCAATATCAGCATCGTAAAGATTTACTGTGCACATCGTTATTTTGGGAGATGCGCAAGATGACTGACTGGAACTTTTTTCCACCTTCAGCATCTATGATTTAATGCCTGGACAGGTCTAGAATGTGAGATGAGAACTCAAGGACCCCAATGGCATTTCCTGGCCTCAGCAAACCTAGATGTGATCCTCTGAGGTGCTAAGCATTCTTTGCTCCTTAGCTTGTGTGGACAGCCATCTTGGTAGAAAGTGTTGCCAATCAAATACACCACAAAGTTAGAGTGGTACATACAGAGGGGATCTAAGAGAAATCAGCTTTAATAGTATCAGAATTCTACTCCCCAAGTATAAACTGGCTGAAACATCACTACGGGATATGGGAACCAATTGGAAGGAATACTTGAACTGTGACCAGATGTACAGAGGCTTTTCTCGCTCCCTGGAGAAGCCCCATTAGCCCTGCAGTGCTTCACCCCTGAGGCACACCTGGGAAGAGGCCCTGCCAATCCATCTCAGGAGGTTCTCCTAGCTGTTAGCTAATTCAATGCTAGGGTTGCAAACCCTCCCAGTTTTGCTGGGAGTCTCCTGGAATCGGGCTCTATCACCCAGAGGCTACTGAAGCCAAACCAGGAGATATTAGGCTGGCAGCACAGTGGTGCTAAGGCAGGCTCCCTACCTGCCCTGGCTCCGTGCTGCTCTCAGAAGCAGCTGGCACGTCCCTGAGTTCCTGGTGAGGGGACCAGCCAATGGTCTCTGTGTACTGCCCGCATCCTGAGCACTGACTCTGCAGCTCCCATTGGCTGGGAACTGCGGCCAATGGGAGCTGTGGGGACAGTGTCTCCAGGCAGAGGCAGTGCACGGAGTCCCCTTCCTTCTCCCTCCCCCGAGGCTGCAAGGACATGCCAGCCACTTCCGGGAGTGGAGCGGGGCCAGAGCAGGCAGGGAGCCTGTCTTAGCCCCGCTGCACCGACACCCTGGAGCCACCCAAGGTAAGCACAACCCGGCCGGAGCCTGCACCCCTCACCCCCTCCTGCACACCTAAGCCCCTCCCAGTGCCTGCACCCCACACTTATTCCTGAACCCCAAACCCCTGCCTCAGTCCTGAGTCCCCTCCTGGAGCCAGCACTCCAAACCCCCTCCTGCACCCAACTTCCTCCCAGAGCCTGCACTATCACTTCCTTCCACACCCCAATGCTCTGTCCCAGCCCCTGAGCCCCCTCCTACAGCCCAAGCCCCTGCCCCAGCCCGGAGCCCCTTCCAGAACCCAAACTCCCTCCCAGAGCATGCACCCCATGCCTCCTCTGCACCCCAGCCCCCTGTCCCAGCCTGGAGCCCCCTCCAGAACCCAAACTCCCTCCCAGAGCATGCACCCTATGCCTCCCCCTGCACCCCAGCCTCCTGCCCTAGCTCAGTGAAAGTGAGTGAGGGTGGGGGGATTGAGCAACGGAGGGAGGGAGGATGGACTGAGCGGAGGGGGACCTCAGAGAAGGGGTGGGGCCTCGAGGAAGGGGCAGGGCAGGGGGAGGGGCAAGGGTGTTTGGGTTTGTGTGATTAGACAGTTGGCAAACCTATGTGCAACTCAACCTGTTTAAGCTCAACACCTTTAAAGGAAAAGGCTGTTGGTCCCAGAGTGGGGGAGAGACTGTCAGAATGTAGTGTTACATAGCAGCCTGGAGAGGGTGCTGTAGAGAAACAGGGGCTATTCTGTTTGGTCTGTATGTCTGTGTTTACTGCTTGGAACAGGGCAGGAACTGAATGTAGCTGGAGACTTTCCCAAGTTGGTGCCAGTTTGGGTTAAATCAAAGTCACTGCAATGTAACCCAACCCAGAGGGAGTATCTGTGTTCCAAACACCTGAGACTCATCTGATGAACCCTCAGCATTTTGCCTCTGGTCCTGCTACATTAGAAAATGAAGAGCCACAGAATCACCTAGGATACTGGTTAAATATAATACATCTTGCAAGAGTCACAGATATATAAGCACCCTAAAAAAAGGGAGCTAAAAGAGGTAAGAAGCGACCAGTATTACATGCAGTCCGAAAAAGCATCCTTTGTCAAATGGGAATCAATGCCCAAGGGAGGTTAATACACTGGAATACAAATTTTGGCTGATAAGGCATTAATTCAAAACCTATTGGAAGTTTTTCTGTTGATTTCAGGGGGCTTTGGATCAGGCCTTAAAAGGGCTAAGGAGAGAACTGGCCCCAATAGCTAAGAATATCAGAACAAATAGGAAAGCCTTTAAATACAACAGAAGGAAGAAAGCCACAGGAACTGGTAAGTTACTAGGATGCATTCAAAGAGGATAAGGAGATCCCAGAGAGGCAAAATGCTTTCTTTGCCTCAGGCCTCACTGCAGAGATTAGGAACCCACCCCAGGCACACACACTGCAGCTGCAGGCAATAGAGGTCAGGCATTGTTAGGAGGTAGAAGCATCAAATAAAGAAGTGATGGACCAACTCGAGATATTAAATTATTGACTCAGACTTTCAGGCCAGAAGGGACCATTCTGATAATCTAGTCTGACCTCCTGCATATCGTAGGCTGCAGAACCTCACCCCACCCACTCCTGTAATAGACCCATAACCTCTGGCTGAGTTACTGAAGTCATCAAATTTTAAATTAAAGACTTCAAGTTACAGAGAATCCACCATTTACTCTAGTTCAAGCCAACAAGTGAACTGTGCCCCATGCTGCAGAGAAAGGCACCCCGCACCCTTCACTCCCACCTCAGGGTCTCTGCAAATCTGACATGGGGGAAAATTCCTTCACAACCCCAAATATAGCAATCAGTTAGAGCCTGAGCATGTTAGCAAGATCCATCAGCCAAACTCCTGGGAAAAAATTCACTGTAGTAAATCAGAGCCCTTCCCATCTAGTGTCCCATCTCCGGCTGTTGGATATATTTGCTATTAGCAGTTACAGATTGGCTACATGCTATCATAAGCAGTCTCATCATACCATCTCCTCCATAAACTTTATCAAGCTCACCCTTGAAACCAGTTAGGTTTTTTGTCCCCACTGATCCCCTTAGAAGGCTGTTCCAGGACTTCACTGCTTTGATGGTTAGAAGCCTTTGTCTAATTTCAAGCCTAAACTGTTGAGGGCTAGTTTATATCCAATTGTTCTTGAGCCATTATTGGCCATTAAGTTAAATAATTCCTCTCCTTCCCTGGTGTTTATTCCTCTGATGTATTTAGAGAGCTCGATTATATCTCCCTTCAGCCTTCGTTTTGTTAGGCTAAACAAGCCAAGCTCCTAAGTCTCCTCTTGTAAGGTAGGTTCTCCATTCCTCTGATCATCCTAGTAGCCCTTCTCTGTACCTGTTGCAGTTTGAATTTAATCTTTCTTAAACAAGGAAGCCATGAATTGCACACAGTATTCCAGATGAGGTCTCACCAACACCTTCTATAATGGTAATATATATATATATGTCTCTACAGGAAATACAGCTGCAAAAACAAAGTACAGTAAATCCTCACAATTCTTCAACAAAAAAACTTCAAAAACAGACTCCAATGAGAAACTGAAGAACTGGAATTAATTTGCAGACTGGACACTTTTAAATTAAGCTTGAATAAAGACTGGGAGTGGATTGGTGATTATTCAGAGTAAAAACTATTCTCCCATGCTAATTTTCCCCCTACTGTTACTCATACTTTCTTGTCACCTGTTTGAAATGGGCCATCCTGATTATCACTACAAAAGTTTTTTTCTCCTGTTGATAATAGCCCACCTTAATTGATTAGTCTCATTAGAGTTGGTATGGCAACCCTCATTTTTTCATGTTCTCCATCTAGATATATCTTCCTACTGCATTTTCCACTGCATGCATCTGATGAAGTGGATTTTAGCCCATGAAGGCTTATGCCCAAATACATTTTTTAGTCTCTAAGGTGCCACAAGTACTCCTTGTTCCTCACATGACGTCATCTTGGTTAACATTGTTTTCTTGTTACGTTGCTGATCAATTAGAGAACATGCTCATTTAAAGCTGCACAATGCTCCCTTATAACGTTGTTTAGCAGCTGCCTGCTTTGTCCACTGCAGGAAGAGCAGCCTGTTGGAGCTAAGTGGTGGGGGCTTGGAACTAGGGTGGACCGGCAGCCCCCCTAAGTTCCCTGTGTGGCAGCCGCCCAGCAGACTATCAATTGCCAGGGAGTTCAGCTGTTCCGCCTCCCAATGCCATGTGCTGCTTCTGACTTGGAGCTGCTCCTGGGAGCCTCCTGCTCGCTGCGCGGGGGGTGGGGGTAGAGAAGAGGGGTGCTAATGTCAGGGTGTCCCCTCCCCCTACTGCCCCCTACTCCTGTACCTCACCTCCACAGAATAGGGTGGATACGTGACAAGGCTCAGAACAGAGGGAGCTTGATGGCAACAGCTGCTGTCTCAACTTGCTGATCTTCTTAAAAAAGCAGTGTACTTAGAGTGGGGTAAGCATACTTAAAGGGCAATGTGTGTCTCTCTCTTGCTCACACACATGGTATATGTCTGTCTCTCTCTGCCATGCTGTCTCTTCTCCCTCTATTCGTGCTGCCTTGCAGAGTGTGAGGCTACATTAACAACGTGTTAACCCTTGAGGGCTCAGCCGAGTGGTAGTTCATCATTTAGCAGCAAGGCATTCCTTAGGAAATATCCCACCCTCTTCCACACTCTGATTTCACCACCTCAACCAAGTGTCATAACCATCATATTAAATTGTTTAAAACTTATACTGTGTATATGTGTGTGTGTGTACATATATTATATATATACATATACATACATACATATACATATATATGTACACACACACGCATATGTATATATACACATATATACACAGAGAGAGAGAGAGAGAGAGAGAGAGATTTCTGTCTGGCAAAAAAAAAATTTCCTAGAACCTAACTCTGCTTATTTACATTAATTCTTATGGGGAAACTGGATTCACTGAACATTGTTTTGCTTAAAGTAGCATTTTTCAGGAACATAACTACAATGTTAAGCGAGGAGTTACTGTAATTCCAAGCCTTCTCCACATTCAGACACTTGAGTTTTTTAGTTCAGTCTACTTCTATAACTAATTCCCTTAATTTTTTAAAGTTTGCCCTTCTGAAATCAAGGACCCTAGTTGCAGAGCTATTTTTGCATATCATTCTGTTTAGTTTAAACTGAATTAGCTCATGCATTACTTCAGTGTTCGGTCTTGGGACCAATTTTATTGCAGGTTAAAAGCAAGAAAAAAGAAGTATTTCTTCACACAATGCACAATCAACCTGTGGAACTCCTTGCCAGAGGATGTTGTGAAGGCCAATACTATAACAGAATTCAGAAAAGAATTAAATAAATTCATGGAGGAAAGGTCCATCAATGCCTATTAGCCTGGATGGTCAGGAATAGTGTCCGTAGCCTCTGTTTGCCTGAAGCTGGGAATGGGCAATAGGGGATGGATCATTTGATGATTACCTGGTCTGTTCATTCCCTCTGAGGCACCTGGCATTGGCCACTGTCAAAAGACAGGATATAAGGTTGGATGGACCATTGCTCTGACCTGGTATGGCTGTTCTTATGATCACTCAAACCAATGTTGTCCTCTACAACCGGTTCTTCTAGAAGGTCCTCACTTCTTACAGATACTAAATCTAAAATGATATCACCTCTTATTGGTTCAGTGACTATTTGGTAAAGAAATTTGTCAGCTATCACATCCAGGAATAACTGGCCCTACCATTATTAGTAGCACTTGTAGCTCCAATATATATCTGGGAAATTAAAGTCTCCCATAATCACACAATTCTCAGTACTATTTATTTAATTAAAATATTAAAGTGGTCTCTTTCCATATCTAAATGGGATCCTGGGGGTCTGTACACACCCCAGCCACTATCCCAGTAGAGCCTCTATTACCTTTCTTCCGCCAAGTTATTTTGACCCAAACGGATTCTGTTTTATCCATTCCATCACTTGTAATTTCTTTACAGAGTACTGTGTCACTAACATACAATGCCACTCCACCACCTTTACCTTTATTTCTGTCTTTCCTGAACAGCACATAACTTTCAATACCTGACCTCCAGGAACTCAGCCAAACTGTAGGTGATAAAGTCTCACAACAAGCTAGCGAAGGACATGTGGGGCATTTCTATCCTGTATTAGAAATTGAAATGAGAGCTACCAAGGACAAGTCAGACTAAATAGCAACTTCTCAACATAGAAAGAAGTTAACATAATGGGATGTCCCAGGAACAAGTGCAAAGAGCATGGGGTTTCAATATCTGTATTAATAAAATGCAAGAGGAGAGACAACAGATTATTTCATTAGTTAACACAAGCGAAGACTATGAGGAAGATCTAAAGAGATGGATTACAGTTAACTGGGTAATGACGGCAGATGACACTGATCTTAGATGAGTGGATAATGCACATTGGAAAGAATAGCTCAAACTGTGTGTACACACTGATGGCTTCTGAATTATTTGTAAACTCTCAGGGAAGAGATCTAGGGCCTGTTGTTGACAGCTCGATGAAGATGCCTGCTCAATGTGCAGTGGCAGTTCCAAAAATATGAATCAGAGGCTGGGCTGTATTTATCAGGGGACTGAGAATAATGCAGCAAATATGGTAGAGCCAGTATATAAAGTGATGGCCTGTCTTCATCTTTAATACTGTGGTCAGAGTTTGGTCAACTCTTAGCCAAGAAGACAACAGAAATGGAAAAGGGGCAGGAAGGGGTGATAGAAATTATTAGAAGCATAAAGGGCTTTTTAGAAGAAGAAATTACAAAGACTAGAGACCAGATTCATCCCTGGAGTAATTCTGCTGTCTAGTGGAATTACACTCGGTGTGAATTTAGCACCAGGACTATTCAGAGGAGGAAAGCTAGAACATAAAAATAAACTGCTACTACATGCAAAACACCCACAGCATAGGGAATGTCCTAGCACTGGGGGCCATGAAGACATATACTGTTGCTGTACGGCATGTGTCATAAATAGATAGCTAAGGGTTAATGTTTCTTTTACCTGTAAAGGGTTAACAAAGGGAACCAAACACCTGACCAGAGGACCAATCAGGAAACCGGATTTTTCAAAGCCAGGGGAGGGAATTTGTTTTGGTTTTTTTGTCTTTGGTCTGGCTCTCAGCTACTGAGAGAGGATCCTTTTTCTATCTGTAAGCTTCTCACTCTTCAGTTTCCCCAGTTGTAAGTACAAAGGTTAAGGCAAAACATAGGCTTTCTATATGTTTTGTTTTGTATTTACATGGGTGTGTGTTGGAATGTGTTAATTTTGTATCTCTTTTGAATAAGGCTGTTTATCATATTTTCTTTTTAACAATTTGACTCTGTAGATAATTGTCACCTGATACAGAAGGATATTTTAATGTCTTTTTCTTCTTTTTTATTAAAGCTTTCTTTTTAAAACCTGTTTGAGGTTTTTCTCTGGTTAAAGGCTAAGGAAACGAAGGGAGGGGGCAAATCTCTTGGGTTGGCTTGACTAGGTTTGAATGCATAGCTCTCAAGAGGGAGAGAAGGAGGGGGAAGGTAAATTGCCCTCTCTGTTTTGCATTCAAGGAGTTTAAGTACAGTATCGCCCAGGATAACCCAGGGAGGGGGAACTGGGGATGAGATAAAGAGGAGACAAGGGGAGGAGGTTGTTTTCCCTTTGGTGTGAGACTCAGGGCTTCTGAGTCTTGGGGTCCCCCAGAGAAGGTTTTGGGAGACCAGAGAGAGAGTCAGGCCCTGGAAATTCCTGGCTGGTGGCAGCGAGATCAGATCCAAGCTGGTAATAAGCTTGGGGGAGTTTCATACAAGCACCCAGATTTTGGACGCTAAGGTCCAGATTTGGGAAAGATGCTTATGATAGCATGTTGTAAGAGGCTGTATAATCTTATAGTTTACATCTGAAGCCTTGCCAGCTAAGATAATAAGAGCAATTGGGATGTGAGCTGATTGAGGAATCAGGAAGGAATTCTACTCCCACTCCCTATTTACAGTGCTGCACAGTTGGCAAGGTGTATTATTGTCGGCTTTTCAGCTTCCTTTGAAGCACCTGGCACTAGATATTGTCAGAGAGATGATACTGGACTAGATGTGCCAGTGATCTGATGCGATATGACAAATCCTATGTTCCACAACTCACCCAAAGTATGTGGGTATCTAGGATAAATATACACCTTGTCATTTGCTATATTGCTTAGAAAACCAACATTGCCTTCCCGTTCAACTGCAGTGATTGGCACGATGGCCGTAAGCAGCAGCTCCTCCCCTACTCTCAATTCCACGGGCTAATGTGAGTAAGGCCAGGCAGCCCACGGGGAGATGGTCCTCAACTAATACTTCTCGAGAAGTGAAGGGGGAGCATGCTTTTTAAAAACAGACTTCTGGGACACCTAATCACCCAGCCTGATCCACTGGGCCCCAGACAGCAGCCGTCACCAGGACTCAGTGTTGGGCTTTGGATTGGAGCCTAACTTTAGGGGCTCTTGGCTGACTTTGCTCCAAGAGCAGTTTTTCAATTTTGTGGAGCAGAAGAAAAACCATTTTTCTGGCAATAATTCCTGGGCTGAGGTTTTTGTTTATTTTTTATGCCTGACAAAGAAGCTTTCAGTCACCATTCTGATATTACCGTGGGCAAAAGTCTTATCTATGGGTTGATTCACCATCCCTAGTGATTTTTAAGTCAAGATTGGTTTTGTCCAAAAGAAATGCTCTAGTTCAAATAGGAATGGATTCAGGAAAATCTTATGTCCTGTCTTGTACAGGAGGTCAGACTAAATGATGCCTGTAGTCTCTTCTATCTTTTAATCTAGAATTTCACAAGGAATATGGGTAGTTCTTAGGGCTTATGGACATGCCCAAAGTGTGGCTGCTGGAGCCTTGAAATGCAGTACAGGGCCACTCTAAACTTGACTTTAGCTTTAATATGGCACCTGTGTGGTTGTGGGGCTACAGATCCCACACTGCCTGGTTGTGAAGGAATGTCCCAGCACCTGAACTGATCTGGATAACAAGAAGAATGTAAATTAAATCATGCAACATGATGTCATCATTTCCATAGAGCCATAAGTGTGTACACAATCCATGAACAAGTACACTTAGCCACACAAGAAAGAGGCTCAGTTTTGCAAGGTGCAGAATATCTCCTTTGAGGTATTGAGGTCAGTGAAAGTTGAGGGTTTCTCAGCTCCTCGCAGGAAGCATCAACAAGGGGTGGGCTCAAAGTCCCTGCCAAACAGAGTTTATAGAATCAATGGGTGGAAAGGCAGGGAGATGCAAACTGAAAGAGTGTAAAGTGTCATCTTTGGAGCTGGAATACTTCCCTGACTAGATGAGTTTTCAGAAGATGTTCAGAAGGAGAAGAGGCTCCTTTCTTATGGCAAAAATGTGAGCAGCCCTGAGAACGCTGGAAGGGGCTCAAAGTCCTTACACAAGCAGGAGAGATGCAGGGGCGAAAGAGACAATTCTCCAGCCAAGGAAGTCAAGTACTCAAGGTTAACACAGAAATATGAAGGGTATTGTCTGACAAGTGTCCATACTGTGCAATTAAACACTCTTCTCAAAATCCAAATGAATTGATGATCCGTTATTAAGCATTATGCAAAACACCTTCCAGACTAGATTGCACAAAAGAGAAGATGTAGGGAACCATCCTGCCTGGAGGAGGAAGAAATCAATAAGTGAGATGTTAACATCTACAAGTATCTGAAAGTCATCATCACAAAAAGGGGATAAGAAAGAAGAATCCAAGATACTATGGGGGCAGGCATCTTACAGCTCTGTGTTATGAATGACAAGTCTATATTGTACAGAATGGCTCTAATAGATGTAACTAGTACAATGGAATAAAACGGAGCAAAGGTTTGAAAGTCAGGGATGTCTGGCAATGGCGAGAACTGTTAACTGTAGGATAGCTCCTCAGGGCAATGGCAAAAGCCCCATTGCTTGACACCACTGAAAATAGGACTGGACATAAGCTCTGTAAAATATATTGCAAGGAGTGACCCTGAACATCCGAAAGTGGAGATGAACTTGCTGACCTAATAGCTCTTGTCCAATGCTAATTTCTATGGTATCGCTCTAGGTCTGAAGACTGCTGTTTTACATATTGCCACTAGAGGTCAGTGAAAGACCAATAATAATTTGCCACATCCTCCAGCTCAGTGATGAAGCATACGACATTTGGGTATTGGAAGCCGATGAGAATTTATCAGCAAATCAAGGCAGAAGTCTGAAATCTCTACCCTGAATGTCACCACTCCTAATATTGCACAAGCCCTTCAGGGCAGCATGGAACTGGACTCACTGATGCTCCTGAGGCCTGTGATGGAATGGGAGGGAATTGTTCTAGGAGTGTGTGTTGCATGTAGTCTTAGGGCTGGTCTACACTGGGGGTGGGGATCAGTCTAAGATATGCAACTTCAGCTATGTGAATAGCGTAGCTGAAGTCGAAGTATCTTAGATCAATTTACCTCTTGTCCTCATGGCGCGGGATAGACGTCTGTGGCTCCCCCTGTCAACTCCGCTACCGCCGTTTGCGCTGGTGGAGTTCCGGAGTCGACGGGAGCGCATTCGGGGATCGATATATCACGTCTAGATGAGACACGATATAGCAATCCCCGAGAAATCGATTGCTACCCGCCAATACAGCGGGTAGTCTGGATGTATCCTTATTATTCTCTATAACAGGGTTCAAAAAAGAACTAGATAAATTCATCGAGGATAGTTCCATCAATAACTATTAGCCAGGATGGGCAGGGATTGTGTCCCTAGCCTCTGTTTGCCAGAAGCTGGGAATGAATGACCGGGGGTGGATCACTTGATGATTACTGTTCTGTTCATTCCCTCTGGGACACCTGGCATTGGCCACTGTCGGAAGACAGAATACTGGCCTAGATGGACCTTTGGTCTGACCCAGTAGGGGCCATTCTTATGTAGAGCACCTTGGCTCTTTGCAGCACACACTTTAGCTCTCAGACAGATGCTACTGTCCAGCATTTTAAGGTGAGATGTAAAATAAAGTGAACATTTACCACAATCTCACAATCACAGAAGAACATGGAAAAGGAAGGACTAAGGCCCCGTCTACACTACAAAATTAAGTCAACCTAACTTATATCACATGAACCCGACACTGTAATGACATCATTTGTGCATGTCTACACTTTGTTCCTCGTGTCAGCTGTGCGCATCCTCACCAGGAGCGCTTATATTGATTGTACTATCAGTGTGGGGCATTGTGAGATGGCTCCTGAAAGCCAGTAACAGTTAATGTAAGCAACGTAGTGTCTACACCAACACTATGTTGACCTAATTACATCGACTGTGACTCTGTGCTGCTTGAGGTGGAATTATTAAGTTAGCGTAATGGGAAAGTTATGGTGGCAGGAGTGAAATTCCATTGTAGACCCTTACATAGTTAGATCAACATAAGCTGCCTTGCATCAGCCTAACTCCGTAGTGTAGACCGGGCCCAAGTTCTGCTTTCACTTCCCCATGCAATCACTGGGAACTGATCATGTGTCTTATGTCCACCTGAGCCCAGCAAGTGACCCCTACTCAATTTCCTCAGGAAAGCAGGATACTCGCTCAAACTCTCTCTTTCTCACTCGTCTGAGATCAAGACCAACATTTGTAAATATTAATTACAGAAAACAGCACCTAAATCTACACTGAGGAACCTGAGCCAGTAGGCCATTTTTCAAACTGATGAGCTGTGGGTGCTTAGCATTTCAGGAAGTCAGGCCCCTGAATCAATACCTCGTTTTAAGCACCCACATTCGACAAACGTAGCTCAGATACATAGCGGAGGCCTCCAAAGTGCGCAGCAAGGAGCCAAAATTCAGAGCAGTCATTTTTATTGCCATGCACCCATTGAAAGATTTGCTTAGACCTTACTGCCACAAATGCCCAGTATCAGTTACTATACTCATAAATGTGGCCATATCCAGTGATTTCTGGTATTCCATATCACTAAAAAAGGATAATTCTCTCTCCTGCTCCTTGTGTATGCTGGCAAAGAGGTGCTCACACCTAGCACCAGGCGGGGATGGACTGTAGTCAGCACCATGGGAGAGGTTGGGGAGGAAGTGTCAAAGCTGAGGGGAGGGGTGACAGAGAAGAGTGGTACTCTCCATTTTTCTGCCCAGCTGAGAAGTGCTCTACAAAATGAGTAGCACTTGGGAGATTCGTAAATTGGGGAGCTACAGAAACACAGAAATTGGGCTGAGAAGACTGTATTTGATTTTATAAAAACAGGCAGTTTGGATTCAGATTCCAGTTAATCTGAGCCACCAACTTGGGGAGAAGGCTTTGAGGTAAAATATTTTGATTTTGCTTCATCTCTACAATAAGCCAGTAAGGAAGTTTGGATTTTGGTTTTTGTAAACCCTCATCGTAATACTTAATCCTGCCTCGAGTGCAAGGGACTTGACAAAATGACCTCTAGAGGTTCCTTCCAGTCCTATGACTCTATGATCTGTGACAAAGTTCCTCCTCTACCTTGGTGGGTCCTGCGCTTATTGGCGGATTTGTTCACCTCAGTGATCTTCCCCTCTTGTGGAACCTACAGTCTGGGTCAGCTCCTCCTGTGTCTGATCAGGAGTTGGGAGGTTTGGGGGGAACCCGGGCCCACCCTCTACTCTGGGTTCCAGCCGCAGGCCTGTTATGCAGCTGTCATAGTGTGCCTCTGTAAAGCTGCATGAAGCTTACACAGCCTGGGCTACTTCCCATAGGCTCCTCCAAAACCTTCTTTATCTCACCCACAAGAACTTCCTCACGGTGTCCTGATAACCGCTGTCTTCTCAGTCTCCTCCAGCAGTTACACGCTCAATCATACTCATTCTCAGCTCTTGCCTCTTGCTCCCAGGTCTAGCCGCTCCTTCTCTCTGTCCTCTCTGCTGATGAGTGAGTCATTAAAACAGGTCCTGATAGCCTGTCTTGAATTGGCTGCAGGTGTTCTAATTAAAGTAGCTATCTCTACTGCCTTCTAGAAAGATCTTAATTGGCTCCAGGTGCCTTGATTAACCTGGAGCAACTGCCATTTGGTACCAGGGTACGAGGGTTTTGTTTAGCCTGGGGCTAACATATCTGTTTCTCAGTACTTTACTGTAGCCATCTGGCCTTGCCCCATCACAGATCATTTAGGCTTTGGGTGGCAAAATCAGAGACAGGGTTGGTTCCAATCTAGAATCCATTTCAGCCCAACCATCAAAGTGTAGAGAGTTTGAATAAGAAGTCTCTGGTTCTGGCCATTCTGTATTCCAGGAGGAGCAGTTGTGAGCAATGCCGATAGTTGCCTAACACTTTCCATTATAAACCTCTGTTTTCAGATGCTTATTGCTTTGACAAGTTTTCCCCATCTGGGCTGAGCTTTTCCATGCTGCTGTCTCTGCCTCAGGTTCATTTAAATAAATAAATAAAACCAACTGAGCAAAAACAGCTCATCTGTTTCTAAGCAAAAGCTTACAGAAAAATAGACAATTTTATCAATGTTAAATTTTCCCCTCATCCATTTCCGGAACAGCTCTAGCACCATCATGCTGTGGAGAAGGCAGTGAAATTTGGAAGGAAAATAGTCGTGGCGTCAGTCAGGTGCCTTTTGCTGTTCTCGTGAAAAGCCATCCGGATTTTGTCAAGTCTTATGCTGTGGAAAACAACCATTCTGTACACCCGGCTGGAGGCTTGATCTTCATTTCCTGAATGTCTGAACTGCACTGCATATGGCTTCTAGTGAACATTCTTATGACAACATATGCACAATACAATATGCCCAGCGCTAGAACTCCAAAGAGGACACAAGCAAAATGGACCCTTCTCCTCCTTTTCCATTTCCTTTGGCCTGGAGAAGGTACGAAGGGCTGGAAGCCATGAGTTTTCATCTCACCTCTTCCATTGACTAGAACTGATCCGTGCACTTCACAACGCTTGTTATTCATTAGCGGCTCGTATTCAACACAGGCAAGTATTATTTCCCCCATTCTACAGATAAGGCATCGAGGATCTGTATAAAGTCACTTCAGATAGAGCTGTGAAAAGAACCAAGCTTCTAATATGGCAGATCTAGGTCTTATCAGCTCTGACTCTCAGAATGAATTTGCCAAAACTATGTGCTTACTATGCCATCTAGGGCTACTTCTGCATACTCACTTTCACAAAGTACTCTGAGACTGAATGAATGAACACTGTCAAAGCCAAGCACCATTAACTAAAATAAAACCCAGGAATCCTAACTTTGAGTCCTGCTTTAACTACCAGGGAACACTTCCCTCGAGAGCCAGGAAAAGAATCCAGGAATCTGATTTCCAGCACTGTACGGCTAAGGCCAACAAATAGTTGTATAACTCACTGACAAAGTGACTGTTCCACCCACATCCCAGTGGCTGGCCCACACACAGAATAACAGCCTGCTACTGCTACCAGCTAACAAAGTTGGTATTTTAGCTCAAGGATTAGACATCTATGCTGTGATTCTGAAAGCCATTAGCAAATTCATTGCATCCCATTTATCTTTATTCTGTGTGTAGTCTTCATTCCCTCCGCTGTTAAATGGCAGAAACAATTGTTACCTTTTGAAAGAACACTGTAGAAATGCAATTTACATTAGCAAAAAACACCCGCACTTCTTCCAGTTTCTGAACCTTGGAAAGGGGTTACGGGTACTGTAAGCGCATCAACAGTTTCCATTGGCTACTGCTGCAGAATAGCATGATATCAGTTCAACAACTGACATGAAAAGCCTTTCTGTAAGTAATGCTCAGTCTTAAAACCACAAGGCACACTGAGAATAAACCATATAATTTGGTTTAATACCAAATGGGTTGTGAAGAAGTGCTGAATACTTTAAAAAGTGCTGAATACTTTAAAAATGCAAGTATAATTTGAATTATATGATCACATACTAATTTCACCAGACACCTGCCTCATTCAGTACACAGGATGGATGGTACTCAGGGAACAACACAGTTGTTCAATATTTCTTTTTATCCTCCTCATTCAATATGTGGCTTTATATTCTGCAAACTATCAAAACACTGCACTGAACATATCCCTCATGGGATTTTCTACTATGCTCACTGCTCCTGTATTTGAGTGTTTCACAAACATTAACATGTTTTTATCTCCCAAACACACTTGTGAAATACAGGCATTATCATCCCTGTTTTATAATGGGGGACCTGAGACACAGCGAGGTTAAGGACACAATATGTAAAATTGTCCCCTTATTTTGGGAGCCACAATAATCAAGTGCCCAGCAATTAGAAACTGACAATTAATGGCCTCTTCTTAAAATTTTAGTCTAATTTTCCTCTTGACAGAGGAAGTCTGTGGTAGAACTAGGAGTTCAATCCAGTTCTCCTAGGCCCCAGTCCAGTCCCTTTTTTCAGAATATGTTTGGGGGCAGAATTAAGGTTATACAGGTATACTTAATTCTAGCCCATCCGAACTTCTGGCTTTACAAACTTTACATTATTTAAACATCTTTTTGGACTTCCAGTATGAGTTCCTATTTTCAGTGGCTTATAACATTGCCAAACTTCAACAATTTGGGCTGAAATTTTCCATTCTGGGTCTCTGCCTCAGGGTGATTTTTGGGGGGGAAATTACAGCCAAAACGGTTCAGCGAGCCCTGAGGTGGAATGGGGAGGGCTCAGAAGACTGGGTCCAGAGGCTTGCAAGGGAGTAGAGAAGGAAACCAGGACTGAGAACAGGGTAGAGAAACTGCAATTGGTTGGAAGTGGGAAAGCAGACTAGGAGCCAGAAAGGAAAGTGGGGGGATGGGACACTGAGATTGGATGAGGAGCCAGGAGGGAGAAAATGGGATTGACTGGGCAAGAAGATTGGGTGAAAAGCCTCGGGAGCTGAGAAATGGAGCCTGGGACTGGATGAGGAGACTGGGGCAGGGTTGAGGAGCCAGAGTGGGAAAGATACATAACTGGGATAGGGACAGGATAGAAGAGAAAGGGCAGAAAAGGTTGAGTGTGGAGCAGATGGGCAGAAGAAAATCTGTGTCCAGTACAGCACAATCCCCTCCACAGCCTTTAATGGAACCCACGATTCCTGAGTCTCACCAGTCCTCTGCTGTCAGCAAATATTCATGAAACCCACAGGCAAGTCTCTCATTTCTCTCTAATGTTGGTCCACACATAGGATTGTGTTGTGCTTTTGCTATAGTTACTTCGTTAGCTCAAGTGGCAGAGAGCTGAGCAGTGGATCTAAAAAGATTTCAGACACTGCTGGTGACCCATGTAAGTCTCATTATGATACCACATGATGAAATTTGGTTTTCTTCAATTTGCCCTTTTAATAACCTAGAAAAATTACACAAACAAAAAAATTCCTACCTCTAAAAGGACTTTATTACATTTATAAAACCAAGCACTCTGATGTGAGGAAATGCCAGACTCATGGTTGCCTGTGTGTGGTCTCATGGTTAAGGCAGTTGAATGCTGCCCTTGAGAACAGGATTCTATTCCCAGCTTCTCTCAGAGAGTTCTTGTGTCATGCTGGGCAAGTCACTTACACCAAGATTTTCAGAAGCGATCACTGTGTTCCTCATGTTCTGGGTGCCTGATTTGAGGCCCTTAGTCTGATTTGCAGAAGTGCTGAGAACTCACAGCTGCAACTGAAGGCAATGGGAGCTCTGCTTTGAGCATATGAAGTGCTATATAATGCTCATTACTCTAAAAAAATGTATACAAAAAAATCAGGTTCTAGACATCTCAAATTGGGCACCCAAAATTCATGGATAATTTTGATCTTCCTCTGACCTTGAGTTCCCCATCTGTAAAATGGAGATAAACCCCTCTTCTCAAAGGCTGTTATGCAAATACATTAATGGTGTGAAGCATTCAGATACTATAGTGGCAAGCATCAGAGAAAACCCCATGAGGAAATTGATCATTCTGTCTGCAGAGTAGGGTTTGACTAGTGTGCAGGAAATAAGGCCTAGGGCCACACCCTGACCAATGAGATGAAAACAAAAGAGTGAATAGCTGCTCCTCAAGTTAGCACCGTCCTGTGCACTGAATGAGGCAGGGGGCCTGTGGAAAAAATAGTATGTGATCATGTAATTCAAAACTGTATCATCATGCATTCACATGAGGGGGGCAAATTAAGGTTGCACAGGCAACCTTCCTTCTGGCATTTCTTAACTCTGGAGTGTTTGACTGAAAACTTAATTATGATCTTTTTATGTAAGTTTTTTGTTTGTGTTACACATATAGGGTGAAATTTATCCCTATATAGAAGACCAGCACAAGTCTCTCTTTCACACCACTTCAGCATCATTTAAGGCCTCAAAACAATGCTTAAGTGGTGCATGTGCATTGAACGGGGGCTCAGCCTAGGGGTACATATCATCCATTATGTTTGTGTAATATATTATACACACACATAATAAATATGTATACATCCATCCAAAGGAGACATTTTAAAGCCATTTCGCCAAGAATATGGGAATGTGGGAAAGGGGCCAGAGAAATATTTTTCAGCTTTTAAGTGACAGATCATGGAATTGAGCCAGTCCTGCAGGTCAGAAGTACTGGCAGACTGACCGGCATTTCGAAACAAACAAAGAGATTCTTTGTGCCAGCTTGTTTTCAAGCAGTGAGCATGTGTCCACAGGGCTGTGCACAGGCTTCTGTATCAAACGTATTTTCCCCTGAATGCAAGGGTGATGTGTAAGTATATGAGAAAGTGTGTATGTATATGTGTGTGTGTGTGTGTGTGTGTGCGTACGCGCATGTAAATGCACATGAGAGAGACAGACAGACATATTTGCTGGGCAACAGTGTGGCGGTGTGTATAAGTGTATGGGTGGACAAGGTAATATTTTTTATTGGATCAACTTCTCTTGGAGAGAGACAAGCTTCTGAGCTTATGCAGAGCTCTTCTTCGGGTCTGGGCAACATGCTCAGAGTGCCACAGCTAAAGACAAGATGGAACATTGTTTATCGTAAGTAGTTAACACATATTTTGAGGGACCTTTCGAGGTGAAGCGGCCCGTGTCATTGTGTGTACTTCTTTTTTAAAGTTGTGTGATCATCGTGTCTGACAGTTAGTGGGGATGTGTTTAAGGGCACAGCATAAGGAAAGATTGAAGTAAAATGCCACATATGCAATATAAAATACATACCCAGCAATTTAAAACAAAAACATTTTTTGCATTTTTAAGCTTAAATTAATTATTTCTAACCCCCATATTTCTTGCAGTATAATTTGTTCTACAAATGATAGGCTAATTCGTAATTAAGATATGCTAATGAGTTTGACCATATACCATACAGAACCATGGAGTTGATAAAAAGCTTATTTGCTCTTTTTGGGTTATCTTGCTTTTCCACTCCTGAGTTTCTCATTGACATTCTTTCCCCCAAGATGCACAATAGCAATGCATTGTTCGACCTAATATTTAATTTAGCCTGACGCACTTTCATCTCTGAAGATAGCAGTGCCTAACTGTTCACTCTAAATATCTCTCCAAGTTGTTTTACAGTTGGGTTCTCATTAGTAAGGCTACGAGTCAGTCCCGGAGGTCACAGATTCTGTGATTTTACTAGACCTCCATGACTTTCTCAAAATTCCACTAATTCAACACCAGGCGGCAGGGCTTAGGCTTGGATTTCAGCTTTGTGGTAACTTAGCTTTGGGGGGGCCCCATGGCGTGGAGCTCCGGGCATTTGCTCTGCTTGCTACCCTCTAACACTAGCCCTGTGTGCATTTCCATGATTTATTGTTTATTCCCCATGTCCTGTCCAGGACTTTCATTAAAAATACCCCTGCCAAAATCACAGCCTTACTCATTAGCCACGTGTAAAGAACACGGGCCTTTTGGGTGAGGCAAGGGAGGGAAGGTCTTCCATTTTTCACTACTTATTTGTTCCTCGGTGTGATGAGAGATACACTGGTGCATCCGTTAGCTACATGAAAACTTCCTCTTATAATCAATAGGAATACAAGCAATAAAATAATCAGTGACCTGAATCATCACACCAAACTCAGCCCCCTGCATTTTCTCCACAAAAGCACCCAAATCTTTTTGAGTTTAGAAAATAACAACACACTTTTTATTAATCTACTTGCATATGTGGTCCCCTTCACCATGGTATCAGAGTGTATTTTAAACAGGGATGAGGTGAGCAAGTAGTATCCACATTTTACAGAGGGGAAACTGACGCACGGAGCTATAAAGAGCCTGCTTCAACAAAGCACTTATGCACATGCTTATTTGCTTTGCTGAACTGAGGCTGAAGTGACTTACTAAAGGTTACACAGGTTTGGTAGAGGTGGGAGTTGAATCCAGATCTCCAAATCCACCTCCAATTGTCAACAATTTAAGGTTACTTGGTGGGAGTAATTAGATGCACTCCCCTGCCCTTTGACCCATTGCTGGGTTTCATCCCCTTGTTGGTTCCTGCCCAGCTGCCAGGATGGGATCATCTGGCTATGCACGTCCAGAGAAATGGGGAGAGTTTCCAGCAGTAAAGAGAAAGGATGAGTTTGGGCTCTCTCCAGATAAGAACTCCAACTTGCCTCAGATGCCAGAAACACTTCCCCTTACCATGGCCTCCAGCTCCACAAGACCTAAACAGAAGTTGAAAGCTGGGTGAACAGTTCATTTTTCAGTTGAGTGGCCAAACTGAAAAAAATCAATTCAATTAAAAATCATGGGTCAAATGAAACATTTTCTTTAACCCAAAATGCAATGTTTAGTTGTGTGGGTGTCCTTTTTAAAAAAAAAATCTTTTGGGGGTCTGTTTGGTTTGGGTTTTTTTTAGTTAAAATGAGCTAAATGTCTAAACGAAACATCTTCTAAACAAAAAGTTAAAATGTTTCATTCTGAAAATGTCAAAATGAAAACTGTTAGATGATTCTGGAATTCCACCCCCCCCCCTTTTATTTTTGCCTAAACTTCTCACTGTATTTGACCCAATTTCAAAAACATTTTTGGCTGACCTGAAATGGCAATTTTTGCCAAATAAACTATCAAAAAAAAAAATCACCCAGCTCTACAGAAGACCCAGTTATTCAGTGTCCACTTCCTAGGAATGGCTCACTGTTGATGCGGTTAATATTATGCAGAACTGTTTGCATTCAGATTCATTTTATTTTACATATTCACTGTCCTACCAAGCCCATGTTTCACTAATTCCAGGAGATTTCTTTTTACATTTTCAACATTTTTATTGTAAATTTATTTTCAAAACTGCAAAAGTAAATTTACAGCAGCAATATTCCCATTGCACAATAAGTAAGTACATGATCAGAAGAGATGGCTACAGCCCCATTAGTCTCACTCCATCAGGAATCTAATAGATGATCTAGGGTAGAGTGCAGAAAGTGTGCTTTGAATTTATGAAAGTTACATCTTTGTAACTACATACTGTATAAAACATTTCAAGCCTATGCTATAGTACTATAGGTAGATGGAGAAAGTGATTGGTAGATATACGGGCTGTGTTTGGTGTCATAAATGTAAGGATTACAGACTGCCACAATGTTTGATTGGCATCAGCTTCTATCTACATGGGAGAAATAAAGCAATTTCCTCCCACTCTAATGATTCATTCTTGAAAGTTCCACAAATCACAGTGCTGAAGCAGATCTTACCTTCTCAAGCGTTTGCTCTCTCATAATTAAATGCAGACCGGGTTATATATGGGAAAGACTGTCTTCCTGATCCTCAGAGCTAACTGGAATCACTAGTTTGGGGCCTGGTAGAATCTTCAAGGCCAATACCAGTACTGAGTTTTAACTCTTTCTGGATCACAATGGACTTCAGTGATAATTCTGGCAAAGTAAACACATTATCTGTCTGGAAAGTTGTTTGAGATAATTACAAGAAGGGAAATAAATTAGCTTTCCTCAGCATCATTCATCCTAAAGGACCCAAGACCACTTATTGATGTTAAAAAAGGGGGTCAGTCTATTAAATCGTTACAAACACCTTGACAAGGAATTGATGTCACCACAGAAATCAGGTCCTTTCTCCACTAAGAAGAGGGAATACCCTGAAAACTGTGGTAAAAGTTATTGGCAAAGACAAAAGAGTAAAGATTTTAAAGAATATGAGAGAAAATAACAACAATATAATGCCAGTATATAAATCAATGATACAGCTTCACTGGAAATACTGTGTTCAATTCTGATAATCTGAAGTGAAATTCTGGCCTGACTGAAGTCAATAGGATTTTTGCCATTGACTTAATTGGAGCTGGGATTTCACCCTCAAAAAAGATATAGCAGAAAAAGAAGTGGTTCAGAGATGGGTGCCAAAAATGATCAGAGGCATGGAAAGACTTTAGAATAAGGAGACATTAGAAAGACTGGGACTGTTTGATTTACAGAGAAGTCAAATAAATGAGGTTTTGACAGAGAAATATAAAATAAAGAATGGTATAGAGAAGGTAAATTCCTGGGTGGCATGTGAACCACCAGCTAAGGGAGACTAGCCCTCAACCCCGCCTCTTCCACCTGATGCTCCCCTGGAGCCCAGAACCCCCCCACTGTGCAAACCGGCCCCTGCCCCAGGCTAGCGCCTCCAGCCCTGGAGCGCCAGGAGAGCAGGCAGCACGGCTGCAGTCCCTTCAGCCCCGGCGCACCAGGAGGGTGAGCGGCGTGGCTCCAGACCAAGCCGGTGCCACAGCAAAGGGGATCTGGAGTCATGCAGAGCATGAAGCAGGAGGGGGGACTGGGGACAGAGTAGGGTGAGGCCACACCTGGGTGCTTGGGGAGGCACAGTGTTCCCCAGCCTCTGGTACCCGTCACCCATGGGTAAATTTACCCTCCAAGAACAAGGATATTCAATACAATTGAAAGGGAATTTAAAATTTAAAATTGATAAAAAGGAAATACTTTTTACACAACATTTAATTGACCTGTGAAATTTATTGCCACAAGATATTGAGCTTAAGAGGTTAGCATGCAAATAAGGCATTTATATGAATAATATGAACACCTACAGTTACATTTGACAAGATTTTTTAAAATAGGATATACATTTTTCTTTCCCAGGACATAAACTAAATACTAACTAACCAGGATTAAGAAGAAGATATTATATGAGCAAGTTATTCCATAATTGTCTACTATGGGATTTTCGCACCTTCCTCTGAGGAATCTGGTACTGGCCACTGTCAGAGACAAGATATTGGACCAGATAGACCACTAATCCCTGCACTGTCAGAAGATCATTATTACCTTGTCAATAAACAGAGTTAAAAGCGTCCTCAGAAAAATATTAGGAAAGCAAGAGCCCTAAAAGAGAAACACAAATCTCTGATATACAATTAGGAAAAAAAAAAAGAAGCATCTCCCAGATGAAACCATCAGTCTTGCAGCAACAGGCAACAAATTGTAATGGATACATCCACAATGTAAGAACATAAGAAAACCCATACTGGGTCAGACCAGTGGCCCATCTAGCCCAGTAACCTGTCTTCTGACAGTTGCCAATGCCAGGTGTTTCAGAGGGAACAGAACGGGTAATCATCAAGTGATCCATCTCTGTTGTTCACTCCCAGCTTCTGGCAAACAGAGGGTAGGGACTAACACTCAGAGTATGGGGTTGCATTCCTGACTACTGGCCACTGATGGACCTATCCTCCATTAACTTATCTAGTTCTTTTTTGAACTCTGTTACAGGTTTGGCCTCCACAACATCCCTGGCAACAAATTCCGCAGGTTGATTGTGTGTTGTGTGAAGTACTTCCTTTTGTTTGTGTAACCCTTCTGCCAGGTCGAATTGATAGCAGCAAGGGCCGGGTTCAGTACATAGGGGTCCCCTCCCTACAACGTAATGCAAAACCAGCTCAAGCCCCAACCCAGTGACCTGGGAAAATCTTACACACACCCCTGGGTGCCTGAAAGAGGCAATACTTCCCCTCTCACAAGCAGAGTCTCGATGTAGCAGAAAATGTTTAATAACATAAGATAAATGACATCAGCATTAAATTGGGAAAACACCTCAACTAGAGTTCTTAGACCAAATCATGAGCAAAGACCACCCCAGGAAATTGGGCCATGTCCTTTTCCTTTGGTTCTTGAGTCCAGCAACCCAAAAATCACCCAAGACCCCAAAGTCCAACACCTCAAATGTCTCTTGAGTCCAGCAACCCAAGAATCACCCACAGTCCCAAAAGTCCCACAACCTAAAAGTCTCTGTCCCAGGTCAGTGCAGCCCCAGAGCTCAAGAGTCTATCTGCAGGGTTTTATCCCCCTAGTCTGGATGGAAATCAGGGGCCAGGGTAATAAGGGGCACCTTACGTGGTTCAGGGCCAACTGCCCTGCCTCTCCATGGGGTTCTGCTTCTGCCTTCACCACAAACTGCTCCACTCTACCAGCTGCTCCACTCTGCTCCTCCAGCCATCCCTGCAAACTGCTCAGCTCCGCTCTGCCAGCTGCTCTGCTCCACCAGCCATCCCATGAACCGCTCCAGCTTTCCCCGCAAACTGCTCTGCTCTGCAATAGCTTCAGGCTCCCCCACTGGTTAACACAGCACTCATTGATCTTAGCCCTCAGTAACTTTAGCTCTTTAGTGATTTCAGCTCATAGTAGGGGAGCCCCAATGCTGGTGCACCATTAGCCCAAAATGAATTCAGCTCAGCAGCCTGTAACTAGATTCTTAATGGAATCAAAAGTAGCTCTGACAGTCAACAGCAGAGAGAGGAGGAGGAATAATTGGGATTTCAGGCTCACACAGGGGGCCTACACCACCAGGTGCACATACCTGCTCCCTTCCTCTCTCAGTTCACTGGGTTTTGGAACTCATGTCCCTTGTCTAGCAAGTGCTACTTAGTTGATGGTGAGACCTTCTGTCATAAAACAGTTTCATAGTCCTTCATTCACATAATCAGGGTAACACCAATTTATTCCTCCTGCCCCAATAACGGAGAAATTGGGGATCCCACAGCTGTCAAAGTGATCATTTTGGGCTACCATGAGCTAATGCTAGGCAGGGTGGGTGTGCCTATGCAAACAAGATCAGCCTCTGAAGTTCTGTTCTACAACCCATCCTGGACAATGATCCCTCACTTTCACAGGCCTTAGGCGGCAGGTCAATCCTTGCCCACAGACAACCTGCCAACCTGAAACGTATTCTCACCAGCAACTGCACACTGCACCATAGTAACTCTAACTCAGGAACGAATCCATGCAACAAACCTCGATGCCAACTCTGCCCACATAGCTACACCAGCGACACCATCACAGGACCTAACCAGATCAGCCACACCATCACCGGTTCATTCACCTGCACGTCACCAATGTCTAATAAATACGCCATTCATATTGCCAGCCCAAATGCCCCTCTGCATCATGTACATTCAAGTCATATTTGCGGAGTGGGGCCAACTGGCAGTACTCGAAAAAGCGCGTAAATTGGACCAAATCAGATATTAGGAATGGTCAAATTATACAAAACCTGTCAGGCGAGCACTTATCAACCTCCTGGACACCACTATAGCAGCACCTTAAGGTGCCATCCTTAGAGTCAAAAAAACTTCGGACACAGATCTCAAAGAGAGAGACTGCTGAGCTTCCAGTTCATCCTGACAACTTTGACGACCATCAGCTTCAGGTATTAAACAAAGACTAGTGACATGGTCTTGACCAACCTGCAGAACGACGAAGTGGGTAATCACCCACGAAAGCTCATGCTCCAAAACGTCTGTTAGTCTATAAGGTGCCACAGGATTCTCTGCTGCTTTTACAGATCCAGACTAACACGGCTACCCCTCTGATACGTTCCACACTTGCCATAATTCACCACCAGATGTCAGGGTAGAGCTCATCCTGACTCTGCTTACATTTGTTTTAAACCTGCTGCCTATTAATGCATCCAAATAGACAATCTCTGCACAGTGCTCCAAAGGAAAATCAACAAACTCTTCCAGTTCCCAATATACAATACGGGAAAATCCCACAAGGACAATGGAACCCTCTCATGAGATCCCATTCAATAAACTATACAACAATCTGGTGGGGTTAAGCCACTGCTACCATTTGCTATCATGGGGTTACAAAGACTGACATACAATTTTCCTCTACTGCATATTTATTGCTGAGAGAAGTTACAGGAACTCCTAGATGGAGTAGGGGAAATTCAAGCAGTTCCATTGTTATTCAAAGAAGGAGTGCTTAAGAGCTCTGTAAGTTCACTGGAGGCATTAGAGGTAGGTACCCCCTGCCTTCTATTTAGCAGCAAGCATGACAGCATGAGCAGTTGATATCATGACTGGCCATTGGAAAAAACATGGAGAATTTTTGTGTAGATTTATCCTGATCTTTTATTTTAAAGAAAGGGAATCATAATTGTAGAGAGATGTTTGTAGAAGATTATACTGTAGAGATGCACTCTCAGAAGAGACAGTATTATGAACATAGGAATTTGAAGTTGTGTCCTGGAAGCGGAGGTTGGGAACACCACGTGGCTGTGTGTAGCAGGTCCCTACAGAAGCTCTCCTTTCAATTTGTTTTGTTAAAGTGTTATTCCTTTTTCGTTCATTGGTTTGTTATTTAATGAACCCCAAGATTGTTCTGTGGTGACAGAGTGCTGAATGAGAAGGAAACTGCAATGATTTTGAAGTTAACTCCTGTGTTTGCAACTGGAAAGCGAAGATGAAGGTAGGCATCAGAGAAGCACAGAGGCTTTTGCTTTTATTTGGTGAGCACAATAGTAGCTTGACTAGCTTAAGAAGGGGGAAAAAAGGATGTGTTGCAACCTCCAACCAGTGTGCAATTGTCAGGCAATGTTGCAGAGAACTGGAAAACATTCAGACAGAGGTTTGAATTGTATGTAGCAGTCGTAGAGGCAGAGGAAAAAAAATGACAATGTGAAATCAATCTTTTTGAATGTAGCTGGAGAGGAAGCATTGGATATTTATAACAACTTTAAGTTTGAAGAAGGTGAAGGCATGAAGATAAGTAAAATCCTGACTAAACTGGAGAAACATTTCATGCCAAAAAGAAATGAAACTCTTGAGAGACACACATTTTTTACATGCATGTAAAAAATGATGACACCATCGAGCAATATGTCACAGAATTAAGGAAACTCAATAAAACCTGGGATTTTGGTGAGCTGACAGAGTCTTTGGTCAGAGATAGAATCATTTATCAAAGACAATTTGTTAAGATAGAGACTGCTCCTTGAAGGAGACTTAAGTTTAGGAAAAGCTCTCCAAATATGCAGGGCAGCTAAAATTAGCTGAAGAAAGTTCAAAGCTATGCATATTTAATGCCTTATTTGAAAGACACAAATTCTCACACTTACCCTTTGGCATAGCTTCAGCACCAGAAGTGTACCACAAAACCATACATATGATCTATGATCATATTAATGGTGTTGACACCTCAATGAATGACATCATCATATGGAGCTCAATGAATGAGGATTATGATCATAGAGTTTGGGAAGTCCTCGATGCAACTAGAGTTGCAAACCTCAAACTAAATAGGGAAAAATGTGTTTTCGGGGTTACAGAACTGACTTTTATTGTGGACATTATTTCCAACGAAGGTGTAAAACCTGATAAGAGGAAGATTTCACCCATCGACATGATGACACGTCCCCAGTCAAAGACAGATGTCTAACGATTCCTGGGAATAGCTAATTATCTTGGACAATTCATACCTAATCTATCTACCAAAGCAGAGACTTTGAGAAAACTTCTAGAGAATAAAAATGAATGGTATTGGGGTGCAGAACAGGAGGAAACATGGGAAGGTTTTAAACAACTAATACAAGAACCAGTGTTGAAGTTCTATGCACCCGGAAGGCCTATTAAAATTCCAGCAGATGCTCCACAGTGTGGGTTAAGTGCAGTGATTTTACAGAAGCATCAAGATTTTTGGCAACCACTGGCATATGCATCCAAATCACTGACTAAGGCAGAAACCAGATATGCACACATCGAGAAAGAGCTTTTAGGACTATTGTTTGCCTGTGAGAGATTCAATCAGTGTATTTATGGACAGACAGTGGAAGTTGAAACAGACTACAAGTCCCTGATAGCATTATTTAGCAACCAGCTAAATGACTGTACCTTAAGGATTCAGAGAATGATGATAAAGCTGTAAAACTATGATTTGGTTGTGACCTACATGCCCAGTAAGGTTATGTTCACTGATGATTCACTTTCCAGAGCAGTGGCTCCCACGAAACCAGAAAATACTTTAGAGACAGAGATGCAAGCCTATATAGATTTGGTTGTAAAGTCAATTCCCATAGCTAAGAGGAAACTGAAACAAATAAGAGAGGAAATGGAGAAAGATGAATTGCTGGGAATCCTTAAAGAAGTGATAATTAAAGGGTGTCCTGAAGAAATAAGCAGTTGCTGTTCAAGTATAAGAGACTATTGGAACTGCAGACATGAACTTACTGTGATAGATGGGGTGATTTTCAAGGGCAGTAAGGTTGTAATTCCAATGAGCCTCCGAAAAGAAATACTATAGAAGATTTATGAAGGTCATTTAGAAATTAAGAAGTGCAAACAACGAGCATGAGAGGTGCTGTATTGGCCGCGGATCAATCATGACATTACTGATGTGGTAGGAAACTGCTTGCCATGATTGCCAACAGGCAGAACCACCGAGACCTCATCTAGTTCCAGAAAGACCTTATGAGAAGGTAGGCACTGATTTATGTACCTGATTATCAGAGGATTATTTAATAGTGACAGATTATTATTCTCTGTATCCAGAAATTTTCACACTGCATAGTACTAATAGTAAGTCAGCAATAATTGGCATGAAAGGAATCTTCTCCAGACATGGAATTCCAGATGAAGTCTTTAGCGATAATGGGCTGCAATTTTTCCAGTGCAGATTTTATGCAGTTTGCCAGAGATTTGGATTTTCATCACAAAACATCAAGATCAAATTACCCTCAGTCAAATGGATTTGTGGAAAGGTCTATACAGACAGTAAAGAACCTTCTGAAAAAGACTTTTGACAGTGGGGGTGTGACTGGGGTTCCATGGAGGGGCCACGCTGAGGTTGCTCAATTAGGGGAAACTGCAAAGAACAGGGAAGACAATCCCCAAAGTTGGTGGTTATTCCAATACTTAGATCCACCAAGCCAGCCAAAAAACAGCTTCACAACACAGAAGCCAAAACACAGTTCCCTTAAAAGCAACCCAGCCTTTGCCTCCCTCCCAGACAGCCAAGTCATATATGGAAGTTCTACCAATCCGAAAGGATCTGGCACATTACCTACCATGTCAACAAACACTTCAGATCTTACCCAAATACACGCTTACAGTCAATTCTTATTAACTAAACTAAAAAATATTTAAAAAAGAAAAGAGAGGGAGAGTATTGGTTAAAAGATCATTATACATACAGACATGAATATAGTTCTTAGGTCACTTTCATAGTAGAGATGGTGAGCTTTAGAACTGCATAGAGTTATTTCAGAATTAGTCCATAGGTTATAGTCCAATGTCCAAATATTCAACAACAGGGCGGTCCAGCATGTAACTGGAGACCACAGTCTTGTGACTCAAGCTTCCCCTCATGAAGCCTAAGCAGATCTGAGGTGAAAGGATCAGGTCTCAAGAGTTCTTTATACAGTTCCTGGGCAGCACAGAGTCTTTGGATGATCAATAGGTTTATGAAGTAATATTCTGTTTCCTAAATATCATCTGTAATTAACTACATGTGTTAACATAAGGTAATTATCCATTAAGCAGTTTACAGACAGTTTACCACAAACTTTAAAAAAACACATAGACAAGGACATTATTTCACCCAAGTTTCATCTGAATGTTAATACTTCCTTTTGATCTCTGAATTAACAGAATATAGCCTTAGACAGGAACCGTTTGGTTACATTGTTAACCTCTAACAAGATATAGGTAAACATATTACTACTACAATCACTATCTTCTTCCAATTGTTTAACAATATAAGTTTACATTTCAAACTGCTAGCCTATCTAACATGAAATGGCCCTAATTACCATTTACATACTTTTCTAATAGTTCTCTAAAGGTTGAATCTAGGCCAGTTAGCCTGCAAAATGCTTTCCCCTTTCTGGCCATGTATTACAGGGGGTGATTTGTATAAAGCGTTACTGGTTTACCAAAGTACACCCTTGGAGAATGGCTTTTCTCCAGCTCTGTTGTTAATGGGAATAATTTACCAATTTATCTGATGATGAAAGAAAATCAGAAGTTGAAACAGAAATATTATTTTGACAAAAGGATCTGTGAGCTCCCATCTGCTACCCCAGGTAATAGAGTGTGCCTGAGGAACCATGGCTCTAATACTTGGGGCCAAAGGGGTACCATTAAAGAACATCTGCATCCCAGGTTCTACGTAATCCAGAGAGACCAGGGGGACACATTTCGATGTAATCGAAGGGATTTATGAGTAATCCTAGAAAGTTCCAACACATAGACACAGGGCCAGATTTCCACTTAGGCACAGTAGGCACGTGGCTAGGGGCACCAGCATTCTAGAGGCACATTGCCAAGTATGCTATTTTTCTAGCCCAACTGGGGTATTTTTAGCTGTCAGTTTCCGGGGGTTTTAAGTAGTTGCAAATTGTAGTATTTTGGGCTATTTTGCTGCCCTGCTGCCACTGCTCAGGAGGGAGGGAGCCTACTGAGTTGCACTTCCCCCAGTGAGACGCCCCACACACCACTTGTCTCACGTCGTGGTCCCCCCCCCGATGATGTTTGCAGCATGTGCAAAATTCTTGTCCGAGGGAGACAGAATTTTTTTTTCTTCAGAAAATGTGCTGCAGTTCCACCTTTTACTCACCAGAGGCCACTGAGACTGACTGGTCTGGCGGGTGGTGGCAAACAGTTAGCAGGCGGATGGCAGGTGCATTTTTTCCTCAAGTCAAAAGTCATAGCAGCCTTGTTGGAGCCAGATTAGGAGGTAGAGTGGGCCACACAGGGCTGCTGGGGGGTCACAGGGCCACATGGGGAGGAGGGGGCAGGGGGAGAGGTGTTGAAGATGATGTGCCTAGGGACATGTAAGGAGTAAATCCAGCCCTGCATAGACAGTAGATGTGGACTCTGGCATTTCCCATTTGACTGATCCTTTATCATCAATGCACAAAGGAGAAACTGTCAAGGAACAAGAGAACAATTCAGACTCTAATGATAGGCTGATACTGAGAAGATCAGAGAGGAAGATTAAACATCCTGAAAGACTCGACGATTTGCTAACCTGCCTGGAGAAGGGGTATTTGAGGAAAGTGAGTGGTAAAGACTCACTTGAGAGTGATGTGCTGGTAACCTCTCTAGGTAGTTGACTCATTGGGTTTATGGAAATGGACTGCATGGGTTGAGAATTTAATGTGTGTGTTATTAAATAGTTGTTAGCTGTTTATATATAAGAGTTAACTTGTTTTTCTTTAAGAGGGAAGATGTAGAGATATGTTAGCAGAAGATTATGATTAGAGACGCTTCCTCATATGGGACAGTATTATGAACATAGGAATTTGGAGTTGTACCCTAGAGGTGGGGATTGGAACACCGTGGTGGTTGTGTGCAGCAGCTCACTACAGACACTATCCAGTTAGTTTGATTAAAGTTGGATTCCTTTCTCATTCACTGGTTTGTTATTTAATGAACCCCAAGATTGTTACAGTAATTGTTTTAGGGGAGTGGGCAACTGCCCAAAATATGGGTCCATTTCCTCAGCTGGTTTAAATCAGCATAGTCCATCGACTTCAGCGGAACTACACAATTTATACCAGCTCTATAGTCCCTGACTATAGATGAGCTGAGTAGTAAAATAGGTCCACATTAGACCTGGGTGAACTAAGGTTTTAAACTGGGATATTAGCATGTCATGGAATGTGGGGGAACACAAGGCCCTGCACCCCTGGCTTCCTGTGATTCACCATGACTCTCAGCCAGCCAGTAAAGCAGAAGGTTTATTTAGATGACAGGAACACAGTCCAAGACAGGTCTTGCAGGCACGGATAACCGGATCCTCCCCAATTAGGTCCATCTTGGGGTCCCAGGGGCACCACAGCCCCACTGGGGAATCAGAGCCTCTTCTGGGCTTCCCTCCATTACTCCAGCCAGCTTCTGAAAAACCCTTTCTCCCCTAGTGTCTCCTCCCCCAGCCTTTGTTCAGTTTCCCGGGCAAGGTGTCACCTGGCCTCTAACCCCTTCCAGGGTTTTCACGTTACATGCTTAGGTATCCTCCCTCAAGACCAGTCTCCCATCCCCCAATAAAGACGGTCCTCCCAGGCCAACCCTCCCCACTCAGCATTCAAAGGCCACATTAAGAACAGTCCCCCTTCGTCACATCGCAGTAGGCCCAAAGCATGTAACCAAAAAGAATGAGATCATGAGAAAGAAGAGCTGTTGTGCTAAACTTGTATTGATCCTCCACAATACCAGTGTTACCTTTTTTAAAGTTTGGGCTGAAGTAATAGAAATGAAACATAGTTAATTGGGTACCAGGTACAGTAAATAATTGGCTAAAAAAACCTGCTTCATCTGGCCTTAGCTATGTCTGATAATTGGAACTGACATCACTAGTTTGTTAAAGGGTATAAAAAAATAAACTCTTACAGGGCTCATTGCTAATATCTGCCTGATCAAGTTGGAGCTGACCCATGTGGGTCTAAGTAACTATGGATTTAGGTCTTTTGTAAGTGTTTTAATAAAATGCTGAAAAATGTTTTGTTACTGTTTGGATGTAGTAAATCGCTTATTACATAGACTTTTTAGGCATGCTTAGAGCAATTGTAGAAATACCATTTGGCCTTTAGATTTGATAAAGGAATTTATGGTTATATTATGTCGTGGCAGTAGCCCATATGTTAATAACAATAATTCCAGGTGTAACACGTCCAATAGTGAAGAAAGAGCATGAGTACCAACCTCAGGGCAGATTGTTAAAAAACAGGGCACAAAAGTCAGTTATGAGTTCTAAATTTAGATTCCACCAACCCACAGCACCAAATGCAAACTCCTCAGGCACTTTAACAGACTTAACACAGGGTCACAGACAGTCTCATTGGGTACTCCAGGCTGTCTTGCCATGCAGGCAGGCGCGTCTCTGTGATAGACAGCCCCTTACACTAAGACTCACAGCAATGTTCAGGTTACTCCTGATTCGGAAAGATCAGAGTCATTTACCCTAGTCAATTGCATTTTAGGTCTCACACCAGAGACAACACTTGTAGCCAATCCTATAATATATTAAATGAAGATTTATTAACTAGGAAAAGGAAGATAGAGTGTTATTTACAAAGTTAAAGCAAGCAAACATATACACACACAAGAGTTACAGTCTTAGATTTCAAAAGGTAATATAGGCTTCTATAATCAGCTATGCAGCTGGGAATCTCTTGCTTATGCTTTGAAACACCTTTCTCCCCCCAGAGTCCAAGCAGCATAATGATACCCTGTTCCTTTTGTATGGGTTTTATCTCCCTCCTGCCATGTGCTCTCCACTGCAAACTCAGCTGATGGGAGGAGTCCACTTACATGTATGACTCGTCTTCTAGTGGAGGAGAGCAGAACAACAATAAGAGTCTTTAGTCCTTTTGTGGAAGGTTTCTCAATCTAGACAAGAAACTCCAATTGTAAGATCTGCCCATGGCCTGCCTGGTATTGCTGGATCTCCTCTTTTGGGAGGGGCATAATTTCTGTGGAAGAGCAGCTTCTCACACTAATTAATGTCCCTCTCCTGTATGGCAGTTTGTACAGCCACAGAGGCTCACACTACACTGCTCAAAGAGCATATTATAATATGGAACACAGATACTAAAAGTAAAGCATGAAGCACCTCACAAAGCACTCAACAGAGTCTAAACACTATCTTAGAATTCTAGCACCTATTTTACCAATATAAACCCACAAGTGAGTCAGACTGATTCCAGCTATGTATCTGTTAGTGTGCAGCTGAGGCACAAGGACGTTGGCGTGAGCTGGAACCTGGACTGCCAATGTCACACCAACAAGCAGGAACAGAGTTTAAGACAATTTTTTATTTAGTAGGAAATTAGAAGCAGCATTTTTTTCCCAATTAGCAACAGCAGTGACAAAATCGTACTATTTCACTGGGGCAAAGTAACTCAAAATAAATAAAAACAAGATGATCAAGGTTGAATGAACAAGTTGCGAGAGAACAGAAAGGGAAAAGGAGGGTGGGACACGCTAATTACCTGCTTGAGGATTTGCACAGACTTGCACCACCTTACCCTGCTCTACCATCCCAAGGTGTTTAGCTCACTGCACTCTACTCCCCATTACAGGCTGGGGTCTGCGGCTCTAGACAAGCCCCCCGCTTTAAGGATCAGTTTCCACCTTCAAACTGGAGAAGCTGAAGGCTACACTTGTTCATTTTCAGAGGTTATTTAAGAAAGTTAGAACTTTAATCTGACCTTTTGGAGTTTTCACACTGCCAAGATATCTCCATTTTGCCTTTTAATTCTCCAGAGAACTTTGAGGTTTCTAGATCTTTAGGAACTTCATTTTTATTCTTTCCAAAATTAAAAAATATATATTAAAATATATATTTGGGAAGGAGTGGGGAGATCATCGCAGTAGATCGCTCAGAGGACTGAAGATATGAGATGGAGCTTTTATCTCAAGGGCACTCGTTCACATCAAACAATGTCCCTTTGAAAACTATCTAAGACCCATGATAAGGAGAGTGCAGACTCTTTCCTGCTTGATGCAGGTTATTGGACCATAGACAACCCAGCATGTCCTTCAAACCCAGTATCTGTGACGTTGTGACATAGCAACTACTGTATCCCCAGCATTACCTGGATTTTATTAGGTTGTTCACCCAAGTACATTTCAGATCCAACGCAGCTTAGGTTGCAAGATCATAACATTTTCAAAGCACATGCACATGTTAACTAATCAATATTCACAACAGCCTGGCGAGGCAGGCAACTACAGTTCCTCCTATTTGTCAGATGAGGAAACACAGATTGGGGGGACGGGAGTTGGAGTCAGAGTCAGGAGCTCTATACAAAAGCACTTACACCCAGGCCTGTATTCAGATCACATTTCTCTTACACGGGCCAAGGGCAAGCTGGAGACTGAGGCCATTTCATAAGGAGCAGTTATGCCAGCTGACCAGCATCTCCAGTGCTGCAGATGGGGACTTATGAGGGAAGGGGAAATGTGGCCTCTTCTGAATTTCAGAGAGCAGGTGCTGCCAGTCGGCAACTAGCTATTACATTCACATTTGTCAGCTACTACATTCATTTTTTAACAATCAGACACAAAGCGATTGTGCTGGAGCTGCACCTGTCCAGAAAGTCAGCACCAGACGGTGTAAATCAGGAACAAATGCTCTGCAGCCATTGCACTGAATTTGCAGGTGTTCCGTTGGAGGATGTGATTACAGTGCAAGACATACATTTGTATTGCCTTTGCTGAGGAGAGGATGGTATGGCCTAAGAGGTGTTTTAAATAAGGGCACCTTGCAATTTCAACTCTCACCTAATCACTACTTCATATGAGGATGGGACTGCATTCGCTCACTTAATCGTATTCTAGATTAGCCAGCCAATTACTCCTGTCCCCTGTCCCCAGAGGGAGGCGACATGGTTGTAAGTTTTCCCCAAACTATGCTCTTTTGGGGTCTGGGAGAGTTTAAGCCCACTCCACCTTGACCCCATTAAAGTTCACATTTGCCTTCTCATTATAAACAATCTTCACTCCCCTTATTCGCCCCTTCTCGCCACCACTATTCTGATTCATTGTCTCTGGCTTTGCCTTTTGTGAACCGGCTCTTTCTCTTTGCTCAAAGGAACAGCTACCTTCTGCCACAGCTGAGTACTGGCACAGATATCTGCATAAAAAGCATATTGCTGCCACCTACTGGATTTCTATTGCAATGACCTGTCAATGCGCTGATGCTTCCAGAGGCCCCCACCCTTATTAAAAGCAAGCAATGAGTCACAGGAGGGGTGCACTAGCACAGTAAGCTATTCATGCATGCTTTGTGTGCATCAGGAGGCACCAGACCATGGGATTCACTATAATATACATTTAGAAAAGCAGAAGAGACAGAGTTGATCCGGGCTGTGACTTTGCATGGGAGGACTCTCGAGGATGAGAAATGCTTTGCCACTCTGGGATCTGCTTGGACTGAAGGATCAAAATCAATGTAATGTTACCCCATCCACTCCTGAAAGACTTGGATGTGTGTCATCAAGTACCTGGAGGTGAGATCAATTGTATGAAAACCTTCAAAAAGTCCAGCAGCATGATCACCAAGGTTTGACTTCTACAGCAATAGGAAGATCACCTATCAGTGCTACAACAGTCCTCTCCATACCAGGGCTTGGGCTGAACCCTGATTATAAAGGAGGGTTCAGGAAGCAGGAGCAGATTAGATGCTGTGCTAGTCTACTCATGGCCACTTTTCAATGAATTTGCCTAGACAAGGGAAATTGAACCCAAGTGGTGATTAGCAAGTTCATTAGCATCCACTACTGGTTTCTTGAAAGCCTTTTCTCTTCCCCCCTGCTCCTCATGAGCTCAGCTGCACTTGGGATAGTTAACAAGCCATTTTTGAGCTGGAAGGACATAGCGAAATGTTTTAGACACGTCAACTTTCAATTCAGGGAAATAGTAAAATGAGGTCCATGTCAAAAATGTGATGAATTTTCTTCAAACTTTATTGAAACAGCCTCCTTGGCCTTCAGAGTAAATGTGGCAAATTTCAGGTCAATCTCATTTTCCAAGTCAGTTACTGGGCAACAAAAATAGGGATCTATAATTGAAGCAGAGTTAAAAACTTAGGAACATATGATTGAAAAAAAAATCATACGAGGGTTTGTAAATTCCTCCATTAAAAAAACAACCCAGATATACTGTAATTTGATTTTAACTCTTAAATGGGGAATGTACAGGTATTGTTTTGGCCACCAGAGGGCCCTGTACATATTGTGTGATAAGTGAGCAAATGAAGTCTACTCCTTAATTCATACCAAGACCTCCTGCATGCAAACTATCATGTAAATCTGCCCTCAGTTACTGTGCTTTCCTCTCTGCAATAAAAATAAAGCAAGCAAGCAAGAACTTCTCTATATGTAATCTATAGATGCTGCTCATTAATAGGGCACCCGTTAGTATGGGGGTTTTTTGTATGTGGTTATTTCTCTATAAACTGTTCTCAATCTGCCTGGCACTTTACAACAAACTGCATATCGAGAAATGACAACAGACCCTGGGATGCGTGAAGGGCAGGAAAGGGAATCTGCTGTTGGGAGATCATCATTCATACAGTATTCAAGTCCTCTTACTTGTTTCTGTATTGTGTTTCTCTTGGGTGGTGAGTGCGTGCATGTTTAACATGATCCAATGTGAGAAAGGGTGGTCTTAGAATAACTAAAACTGTGTAAACACACAAAAAGAATAATGTTCCAAAGCTTTCTATTGTCAGGGTATCCCAGACTCCTCCTCAAGCTACGATAGAGACAGCCATGGCCAGCTTCTTCTAATCTGAGTTGAGTATAACTAGACCTGCCATCTCCTGCAGCAGACACCTCCCAGCTAGAATACGTGAGCCAAGATTTTCAAAACTGGCTTCTGATTTTAGGTATCCAGTTTGAGACATTTTAATGGTGTTTGATTTTCAAAAGATGCTGAGGAGCCACCCTCAGGCCTCTTCAGGGTATACCTCAAGCTGAACTCCCAAAATCACCAGTTTCTTCTGAGAATTTTATAATATTATAGATATATAATCCCCTCTCTAAAACTACTTTCTATGTGTAAGCCATGTGGGCTGAGAAACCTGGAAGAGAAGGGAGCTGACTGAGCTTTCTGCTGGCATCTGGTGAAGAGCAAGGGAAGTTGACTGAGTGAGGCAGTACCTCATTTACATATTAATTGTGCATAGTTTGGGGAAGTCGGGGTATAATTTGGCTAAATTTTGTACTTGGAGCTGCTATTCTGGAGATAATCCTGTTGGGAACCACTTGGGCAAGGCCTGAACAATGATTTGGCTGGAGATAATCTGACTGAAACTAACGTTGGTTAGCTGGTTAATAGGCCCTGGAGAGAGTTACAACTCAAAGAAGAAAAATTACATGCTTCTGGCTTATTGTTGGGACCATTTTTCTGGGGATAGAGACTGAAATGTAGGGAAAAAATGCTCTATGAAGCCAATTAATAGGGTTGGACTTAGAAAACCTACTTGATACTTAAGTTAGTTATCTCTCAACATTTAGAAGTTTCTACAACTTTGCAGAAGGTCCATATACCACATCTCTAGAGGAAAAGGACAGGAGGGTATGTGACCCGGGATGTCTGTGGTAGCCCTCACTGAAAATGCCAAGGTCAGGGCAGGCTGCAAAAAGGAAAGCAGATTTTCCCAAAACTGGTGGTTAACACTGAAGTTAGACTCACCAACCAGTCACAAACTGTGCTCCTGATCCCCCACACTGGTTATCATAAGCTAAAAAAAAAAAAGAAGAAGAAATCATACAACCCCCTTTATTGCATTCCAGTTCTCTGGCTCCCGGTCAGCACCTAGGTCCAGTACAGTGAGAAATTATTTAAAAACTCTGCTCACTATACAAAATATTTTTCTGACCCCAAAAGGCCAGCCACATTACCAGATCAATTCAATATGTTTATTAGAGAATATTTAAATAAAGATGATACACAGAGTTTGGCATGTCAGTCATTAGTCATCGGGGGCAACATACAGAGTATGGGGGGACGCTGGTATTTGGTTATGGGTTAGCATAATAGTACATACAGTCTGTAATGTCCCCAATGTGGGGTGTACGGTGGGTGGGGTCAAAGTATAGTAGGGGAGCAGTGAGGGTACATCGCTCATCTAATGGGTTACACATAGTCATGATTAGAGCAAGCGGCCGGGTCATGGGGACAGGGTGACCCTCACGTGGTGGAATCCAGATCGGTGGGTTCAGGACTCAGGGGATGTAGTTTAGTAGGGGGTTGTAAGGGTTTCCCCTCCCCCCCTGGGTGCGTGGAGCCACATCGGCTCACTCCTGTATTGGCGGTGGCCGGTGATGTGTTCTGTTAATGTCCCTGGATCACCGGATAGTGTCCGAGACCATCAAACGTTCTTGAGTCGCGCATAGTGACGGCTCACCCCACAGGCCCTAAGTACACGTTCGTGACAGGGGTCCCAGGCGCTAGCGCCCGACGATCAGGGCGTCGGTGTAAACCTCGTAGCCCTTTGCCCGCAAGGTGTCAGTCAAGGGGCATATTTTTCGAGTTTACGGCTCGGGCTTCGCGGAACGCCGGGGTCCTGTTCTCGAATGGGATCGTCACGTCGACGAGGATGATCTTTTTCCACTCCACGTCCGTGACGACGATGTCTGGGTGCAGCAGGCTGGGTGTCAGGGATGTGCGGTTGACTGCAATCTCACCGAGGTGTGGGGCGATGGCCTTCACTAGGCGTCCTGGACGGCGTTGTGGTGCAGCTGCCAGGCTCTGGCGTGGGGCTTGCAGCTGCACAGGACGTGGGGCAGGGTCTCCAAGGTGTACCCGCACTTCCTGCAGCGCTTGTCCCGGTTCCGTGATGGATGGCTCCATAGAGCGGGACGCAGTTTTAGTCGGGTGCGGTGTATGAACCGCCAGTCGGCGAAGCGGGTGAAGCTGCCCGCAGGGAGGAAGTGGTTGCTGGAGTCCCACTTGCTGGTCACCTCAAAGGCCTTGCCCTGGTCGGGTTTTTTCCGCAGGGTGTCCACGTAGAGCGCGCGGACGGCGGCCTTCAGGGACTTCTCTAGCACGCCTCTGCTCCGGGGTGACGGTGATGCTGCCCTCTGTCTGATCTGCAGCACCAGAACTCCCAGCTCCTGTCGCTCCTCGCTCCATACCCAGCGGCAGCCCAGCCGCTTCCCTAGCCGGCGCATGGCGTTGCGGGCGTGGGACCACAGCGAGGCGATGTCCTGCCTGTCTCGGCCGAATTCGCCGTCCAGGGAGCCGCTCAGGAAAGTGGCTACATCCTGGCCGGAGGGAGGCCTGCCAATTCGCTTCTCGGTGGCAGTGTGCAGGGCGGTTGCCGCGATGCTCTTTACTGTGGTGTCCGGGCACGTCAGGAGGCGGAAGGCGTGCGTGATGACCACGATGTCACAGAGGTCTCCCATGCGGGGGACGTTGGCGCCACCTGTGAGCTCCCTGCCTGTGAGCCTGTGAGCTCGTTGCTGGCTCTTTGGGGCAGGGACAGCCATTTTTTGACCAGCTGCCGGATGGTGTTGTCCGCCTTGTTGAGGGGCACCTTTGCCACGGCGGAACCTCTCAGGACGAAGGCGATGCGGGGGATCAGGAAAGTGTTGAGGGCGTTGATCTTTTGCCATGGGGCCAGCAGCGATGCGTCGATCTTGGCAGCGTCCTGCAGGATCTCCAAATTACCTCACTGCCAGCCAATCCTTTAGCATCTAAAACGAATGGTTTATTATAAAGAAAAAAGAAACAACAAGAAGAAGGTTGTTAAATGGTCAAGCAATCAGATACATACATAAGACTATAAAGTCCATATATCGTGCTCTTAGCAGCGTTGGTGAGTTGGCTGGCTTGAAAGTCCCTTTGGAACACATCCACACCTTGAATGGGTCATTCAGTCTTTTGTTCAGAGCTTCAGTTTGTAGAAAAGTTACTCCAGAGGTAAGAAGCAGGAACAAAGACAAAATGGAGAAGATGCAGCTGCCCTTTATATTCCTTTTGCCTGTGACTTGTACTTCCTGTGTTCCAAACACAAGCTTCACAGCACATGGCTTGAAAAAGCCTTCAAGTTCTGTCCAGAGGCATGCCCTTATATGACTTGCTGATTCATAAGGTGTAGTCCCTGGCTTTTTTCAATGGGTTCATTGTACAGCTAATGTCCCTTAATGGGCCATCAAACAGGCTAGGCACTGCTGATGCCAATCTGTCTAGGGGCATCAGCCAGAAACACAGCACAAGTTTTGAAATATAGATATATCATACATGCCTATAACTCACAATTCAAAGGTGATACAAACATATAAACAAAACTATCGTACTTGGCAAATCAAAATGTTTCCACTGATACCTTACACAGCATATCTGGCATGATTTGCTGCAATTTTATAATATTAGTATTCAGGGGCAGCTCTAGGTATTTTGCCGCCCCAAGCACGGCAGGCAGGCTGCCTTCGGTGGCTTGCCTTCGAAGGGTCTGCTGGTCCCGCGGCTTCAGCCTGCGGGAGGTCCTCTGAAGCCATGGGACCAGCGGATCCTCCACAGGCATGCCGCTGAAGGCAGCCTGCCTGCCGCCCTCGTGGTGCCGGCAGAGCACCCCCTGCGGCTTGCCACCCCAAGCACGCGCTTGGCGTGCTGGGGCCTGGAGCTGCCCCTGTTGGTATTAATAATAATATAAAATGTCTCACAATTCCATATAGCATCTCAGGATAAAATGTCAGTTCATTCTGGTGAACAGGATGGGTGGATGAGCCCACAATATGCCAAGACTTCTTTTGTCAAGCAAGACCTACACTCTGCAGGGATCTGCACAGGCTCCAAAGTCCGATATTCATCCTAACATGGAACTTCAAATTCACTGGCATTTGGGTTCAATGCTGCCCTACCTAAGGGCATGGCTACACTTGCAGATGTAGAGCGCTTTGAGTTAAAACCAGCCTTCGGGGAGCACAGTAGGGAAAGCGCTGCAGTCTGTGCACACTGACAGCTGCACGTGCACTGGCATGGTCACATTTGTGGCAGTTGCAGCAGCATTGGGAGCGGTGCATCATGGGCAGCTGTCCCACAGAGCACTTCTTCCCATTCTGGCACTGTGGCTTGTGGGAAAGGGGTTGGGGGTACAGGGCATTCTGGTTCCTGTCCCAACACCCCATGATGCATGGGTTCGCATCCCAGCAATCCCTCTGCTTCCTTGCACATTTGGCACCATCTTTCAACGTTTTTTTGTGTTGCGTGCTCTGTCTTCCCTTTCAGTCTGCGGGAATGGAGCCCAAACTGCTGAGGAATATGCTGACAAGTCTCACCAGCACGTCACATTTGGCAGTCGACTTACTCCTTAAGATCCAAACTGACAGTGAGGACTCCGACGATGATATCGACTCAAGTAATGCATACAACACAAGATTGCTTGTGGCATTCACGGACATGCTCAGCACCGCGGAACGCCACTTTGGGGCTCAGGAAACAAGCACTGAGTGGTGGAATCACATCGTCATGCAAGTCTGGGATGATGAGCAGTGGCTGCAGAACTTCTGGATGAGAAAAGCCACTTTCATGGGACTGTGTGATGAGCTCGCCCCATCCCTGCGGCGCAAGGACGCAAGATTGAGAGCTGCCTGACAATGGAGAAGAGGGTGGCTATTGCAATTTGGAAGCTGGCAACTCCAGACAGCTACCGATCGGTCGAGAACCAGTTTGGAGTGGGAAAGTTGACCATTGAAATCATCTTGATGCAAGTTTACAGGGCGATTAATCGCATCCTGCTCAGAAAAACCATGACTCTGAGTAATGTGCATGACATTGTGGCTGGCTTTGCACAAATGGGTTTCCCTAACTGCAGAGGGGCGATAGATGGGACGCATATTCCAATTCTGGCACCAGCCCATCTAGCTTCCAAGTACATTAATCGGAAGGGGTATTTCTCTATGGTTATCCAGGCGTTTGTGGATCACCGTGGGCATTTCATTAACATTAATGCAGGCTGGCCCGGAAAGGTGCATGACACATGCATCTTTCAGAACACTGGCCTGTTCAAGAAGCTGCAGGCAGGGACGTTTTTCCCAGACCAGAAGATCACCATAGGTAAAGTCAAAATGCCCACTGTGATCCTTGGAGACCCCACTTACCCTTTAATGCTATGGCTCATGAAACCCTACACAGGGAGCCTTGACAGCAGCAAGGAGCAGTTCAACAACAGGCTGAGCTGGTGCCGAATGACTGTGGAGTGTGCTTTTGGCCATTTAAATGGTCGCTGGCGATCTATGTATGGGAAGCTAGACTTGGCCGAACACAGCAACCCCGTGGTTATATCCGTGTGCTGTACACCCCATAATATTTATGACGGGAAGGGTGAAAGCTTCACTCAGGCATGGACCTCAGAGGTTCAACACCTGGAGGCTGAATTTGCACAGCCAGAGAGAAGGGCTATTAGAGGGGCCCAGCACAGGGCTGCAAGGATTAGGGATGCCTTGAGGAAGCAATTTGAGGCTGAAAGCCACCAGTAATGTGTGGTACCCTGCATGGGAGTAAAGGACAGTGGTTCCAATGTTGGTAGGAATCTTGTGTTTGCTATGCTGACTTGCAGTGCCTGTTTCTTTCCTGGGCTAAGGTATCTTTTACTTTATGCAATAATAAAGACTGTTTTCAAAGCCAAAAAATCCATTTATTGAGAAGAAAATTCATTTATTGAAAAGAAACACAACTGCTTGGGAAACAGAAAGGGCAAGGGGGTGGGGTGGGGAATGGTACAGTTACAGATTTGCATATGTCCTGTTATTGTACTCAGCCTTCCTGTCTGGAGTGCTGTGCAATGAGTGCTGCACTTCAGGATGGCTATTCTTCATGGTGATGGGGGTTGAGTGCAGTAGGTAAGGGTTGTAGTTTTCAGGATTGGGTGGTGAAGCTACAGATGTGGAAGCAGCTGGTGGTGATAAGAACCCGAATGTTGGGGAAAGTGGGTTGGAGGTGACATGGGGGCATAAGGGAAAGAGTTTTGGGACAAGGACTGTGGGGTGGGGGGCGGTAGTGCTCCGCCTGCATGCTGCATGGCTATGAGCGCCTGGATTGAGTCCGCTTGGCACTCCATGATGCTTATCAGTCAATTCGTGCTTTGCTGCCAGAGCTCCGCGCTTTTGTGCCGGCAATCCGCATTCTGCTGGTGGATCCTCCTTTCACTCTCCCTCCACTCCTGCGCTTTTAGATTCTCGTTAAGGGACTGCTGCATTACTCCATGCAGCATGTCTTCTTTGCTTTTACATGGCCTCTTCCTGAGTCTTTGCAGCCTCTCAGCCAGTGATAACACAGATGGCTGAGATCTCAAGGTTGCATCTGTAAAGGCAAAATGCAACACTTAACAGAGGCAGCATTGTTCATACCAGACAGAGCAATGATTCCCCCATACTCATGGAGGGCAGGCACAGTCTACAAAATAACATAATTTTCCCGTCCCAAAGCAAGCACACACAACCCATGGGAGCCCCAAAATGGTGAGAAAGCACAGGGTCCAGGGGGATTGTTTCATGGCTGTACTGTCCCCTGGGTTTCTGTGCCTTGGGGAGAGCCAACAGCTGCAGGGGGCCCCTATACTGAAAACTGTACCCACATTTTCCATAGGAGTTTGTCCTGGAAGACATCTTACTGCTGAGGGTGACCTGGGAAGCAAGGGAGGGACTTCAACTACAATGCGGCTTCCACCCTGGCCCAGATGCAGCTTGCCTGTGTGCAGCAATGGTCCCCCCGCCCCTCACGGCACGGTGGCGCAGACATGTTAGCCTGACTGGGACAGTGACCACAGTGGCTCTCCCAAGAAACCTGCGCAAGTACATTGCCCAAGTTCTGGCTGAGACCTTTGAAGAGATCACTGAGGCTGATTACCGTGATGTGAGAGAGCACATCAATGCCCTATTCTGCATCTAGGCATGCATGCAGCCCTAACCCTTCTCGCACCAAGATCCCGCACTGAACAACTTCCTTCCCAAAATAAAAGCCACTTACCAGGCACCTCTCCTCTGGTGTTTGTCCTTCCCCAAGCACCAGCTGCCATGACTGGCTACCTTCCTCCTGGCTTGAGAACAGCTCCTGGCTGCATCCATCTAGGGATTCCAGGGTGTCTTCCTCTGCCTCAGCACCCTTGGTCCCACTTTGATCCTCCTCCTCCTCCTGCCCTGTTGAACAGGGCTCTGAAGTGTCCATGGTGGTACTCAGAGTGGAGGTGGAGTCACCCCCAGGTATCATGTCCAGCTCTTTGTAGAAATGGCAGGTCGTGGGGGCAGCACCGGAGCTGCGGTTTGCCTCGCGGACTTTGGGATAGGCATTCCACAGCTCCTTTACTTTAACCCTGCACTGCAGTGTGTCCCAGTCATGGCCCCTTTCCATCATGTCCCTTGATATCTGCCCAAAGGTATCATAATTCCTAAAGCTGGAGCACAGCTGGGACTGGACAGCTTCCTCCCCCCAAACACTGATAAGGTCCAGCACCTCGCCATTGCTCCATACTGGGGATCGTCTGGTACAGGGAGGCATAGCCATCTGAAAAGATTCTCTGAGAGCACTCCACGCCTTGCTGAGCAAACAGGAAGGGGATTTTCAAAATTCCCAGAGAATTTTCGGGGCAGGTCTGGCAGTTGGTCACCTGAGGGCAGGGCAGTAGAGTTCAAACTGATGACCAGAGCAGCTAGAACAGATATTGTGGGACATTTCTGGAGGCCAATCAGAGTGCATTAACAGACCTAGGTGTCCACACTGGCGCTGCAGCACTCCAGTGGGAGTGCATCAAACATTATTCCACTCACCAAGGTGGAGCACCAGGAGCGCTCTAGCCATGGAGTCAGAGCGCTCTACATGCCTTGCCAGTGTGGATGAGTCATAAGTTAGAGCGCACTGGGATGCTTTAATGCACTGTAACTCGCAAGTGTAGCCATGCCCTAAGTGCTGCTCTGAAGTTCCCCCCCCCATTATGCTAATAGGTTGGAGTGGAAGGGAGGCTTCTCTTCCCAAATCTTTCATATGGATGGAGGCAGCAGGCCATGTCTCTCTGCATCCTCTCCCATCATTGATAGTCGAGGCAGATAGCCCAGCTACACATTTCTTCCTCTGTTCCCACAGAAGGTAAGTGTAGCCAAGAGATTCATTCTCTGTCCCCTGCACCTCCAGATGATGTGGAGGACAGAGAGGATTCAAACTCTCCCAGCACTTTATGAGCACTCCAGTAGAGTCAGTGGGTTCAACAGCCCGCAGACCCCACTTGGAACATAACTGAAAATATTCAGGATATTTGTCCTCATGTGCTCTTCTTCTTTTCCAGCATCCAGAGGTATCTGGAGATGAGAGAATGGGTTTGGTTTACACGGTGACCAGCAGAAGTGCTTGCTCCCTGCACTGTGTAGAAGACTGCTTCAGTGCACCGCTAACCCTGTATTTGACTTTTGCTTCCTTCCAAGGTTTCCTTGGATACCCAGCACAACCCCCAAGAAAGCAGTAACTAAGTCACTGTGTCTTCAGAAAAGGATTCTCATGCTGTGTGGAACTATACAGAGCCTAGGAACCATATAGAGGTTAATGGAGATAGTCCTTAGGATAATGTCTCTGACCTCCTGCTGATTTAGCTGAATGATACATGGTATTCTCTGAAGATTTTGATACTCCTTTAGAGAGGCTGCATCTAGTCTTTGAATGTCAACAGAAATGTCAACAGAATGAAGGTCTCAAGCTGAAATACAGAGCCATTAGCTGAGAAGCAAATATCCTTCCTGGTGCACATCCTGTCAGCTGCGGCGCTGGAAGATGATGAAGACAGAACAAAAGCACTGCAGGAATGGCCAGTCTAAAGGCACCTTTATGATATCCATCAAGAATTTGGATTCATTGGATACTATTACTGATTCATCCCGAATTTCCCACACATAGAGTGAGCCCTTGGATCGGCTAGTCAGGGAATGGAGCAGGGAGTCCACCATCCGTCTGCTGTCAGGTATGGTTCAGGCTACCACAAAGGAGCTGAGACACTGATAAGGGCACCAATTCTTGCTTGCTCTCCTTCTACCCTGTCATTTATCCTGATGTAAGGTTCTCTGTGTCAGGAGCAATCCCAAGTCAAAAGCACGAGAGCCTGGAATGAATGATCAGTGATGCCAGCAAGAGACTTTGTAAACTGGAATAGAATGTTAATCAGAGTGGGCCAGATTTACAAAAGTATTTAGCACCTAGAGAGATTTACAAAAGAACCTAACCGAGGTAGGTGCCTACCTCCCATTGACTAACCTGCTTAGGTACTTTTGCAAATCCTACAAGCATCTTCTTGCCTAAACAACTTCGTAAATCTGTCCCAGTGTTAACGTTGCAGCTTCTTGCCCTTACGGGCATGTCTATGCTGCAGCTAGGAGGTGTTATTTCTGGATAGACCAGACTTGAGCTGAGCTAGCACCAGTCTGTCTATCTGAGCTGGGAATCACATCTCCCAGATGCCACATAGACATACCTACATGCTGGTGACCCCACTTGGACTTAAAAAAAAACCTGTGACCCCCCCCCACTAGAAAAAATGGTGATCTATTACCTTCAGCCCCAGGGGCTTGGGGCTTCAGCCCTATTCAAGGTGGGCGCAGGGCATGGGACTCCAGGCTTCAGCCCAGCTGGGGGTGTTGGGCTCGGTGCTTCAGCCCACTTTTCTGGTGTATAACCATAAGCTTAAATCAAGGGGAGAGCTCCTCAGCTGGTGTACGCAGTCATAGCTCCACTGATTTACATGGAATGATGATTTCTCACACCAGCTGAGGATCTGCCCTAGTACAGTAAGTTCTATGGAGCAGATACTGTTTTTGTTGTTGTTGTGTGCTTGTTCAGTGCCTTGCATAATGGGGTCCTGGTCCACAATGGGGGTTCCTACGTACAACCATAGTACGATTACTAAATAAAATAATAATAATGATGATAATTAATAAAATAGTAAAGAGGTAGTCAAGCCCATACAGTCATCCTGATTTTCCTTGGCATATTTTTAAGCCCCCCAAAAGCAGAATAGAAATGAGGTTCATGGAGCATTCTGTTAGAACTGTGCCTATTCCAAGTGTTACATGAGAAATCCTTTAGGAAAATTAAAGTTCCTGGCTTACAAGACCGATGCTTCTCAACTCAGCAAGTGACAGACACAGTTAGTTAAGCATGGTGCGTACTATATGTAGACTTGGCAGATTTTTTTTCTCCCTGACAGATAATATCAATGTTTATTTTTAAGTATTTTTTTCAATTTTCATCTATTTAAATTTTCACAGTTGCATGATATTTTGGCAGGGGCAGACAACTGGGGAGTCAGACAATAATTACTTAGTAAGCGTTAACACTGAGATTCAAAAAGTTAAAGCTTTATAACAGTTAAAACACAAATTGTCACCATCACACGTCAAAATATACAAAGTAGAAATCCTTAAATCGAACTCTAATCCTTAAATCTAAGTCTAAGACGTTCTCGAGCATATTTTTTCTTACTTTGCCTCTCTGTAAATATAGATGATCAGGAATGGAAATATTTTTTCATTGGTTTATGTGTCCATGAAATCAACGCTTGCTGACATTTCCCGATAAAAATCTAATCGTTCCAAGCATACATATAAATTAGGGACTTTCACCTCTGAACAACAAAATGTACAAACAAAAGAAAAGAAAGGGAATTAGCAATGAGAATGACAACAGAGAGGACTAGTGCTTCATTAAGCCACAGTAAAACAAGCAATGCTCTGAAGTCAATGGGCTTATGCTGGTACAAAAACTGGCAGGAAAGAACCAGGATCCAACAATCCAAATGCACAGGCCTCAGAGGGACAGAAAAATAACGGATGCATCTCAAAACCCTTTAAAAGTCACCTCCAGTAGACTTTCCACAGACAACAATGCAAAAGTTTAGGGTCTGCTTCTGCTGGATATAGCACAGAGATCCTCTTTCAAGCCCTGATGAGCTACACAATATCAGCCCTTTAGTCTATGGCTAGTGCTATGCAAGAGCTCAAACCAGATGATCATAACAGTCCTTTTTCACCTTCAAATCTATGACTAGGAAATATATGAACTGGTCACTGTTCCAGGCAGGCTATTTCTCAGGCAGTTTGTTTTAAACAGTAAATCTGTATCAGCTGTTGGAAGCCACTCAGTTGTTTAGGGTGTTAAAAGAAGCCCCACAGGAGATGGATTAGAGGGCAAAGTGCAAGATATCGCCACCACATGTGCTGCATAGTTAAATTAGATAGATTTCCTAAGGGACAGATCCAGATATGCGGTGGTGACAAATCTCAGATAAATTGCCCTCTGAGATCGAGGTTATTTCAATAGGGAAAGGGGCTGGTTACTGGGATTGCTTTAGCACAATGCTATGGGATTTTCTTTAGGATGACACTATTTTCAATGTAGGAAGTGAGTGTCCACTTTGGCCCTGGGCTGCTCTCTTGCTTTTGAACCTTCCATCCCTCTGTGGATGCACATGCAGACTGTAGTGAGCCTGAGTGGTCTCCCTCCGACTGAGAGAGGGAGGGAGCATTCCATGCCTCTGCGGGGGCAGAGCCTAGATCACTCTGCCCCCCTCACCAGAAGGACCAGGGCAGGGCTGGAAGTATAAAAGGCTGGCCCTGCAGCTCAGTTGCGGGAGAGCCTGCAACAGAGGAGGATGCTCAGCCTGTTCTCCAGAGGCCCCGAAAGGAACCTATGCCTGGCTGTTCCCGATCCCCAGGCATGGACTAGGACTGGCCCGGAGTACCCGCTGCCATTTACCCTGAACAGCAGGAAGAGGCCTGCAGGCTGCAGGTACCAAACCCCGGGGAGGCAGGAAGTAGTCCAGGGACAGTCACAGAGCAGCAGCTGCAGAACCTGGCGTGGCTCAGTTGGTGTGTTGTGGTTGGATCCCTGCCAACACAGAGGCAGCCACTCCTGCCCCTGCCAGGGCCCTGGCCTGAGACACAGTGGAGTAGGGTGGACCCGCATCCCCCTGCCACCCTACCCTGGGTGTCTGACCGCCTACACGGTGCAAGGAGGCTCTAGCCCAGAATAGGAGCTCCTTCACCACTCACCTTTGAGACTGTTTGTTGCTGGCTGCCTGAGATCTGCCCAGGCCAAAGCCTGCCCCTTAGAGACTGTTGGTTTGCTAGTCACCTGAGCTTTGCCCAGGCCAAAGACAGCCCCAATAAACTATAGTTAAGGGCTGACTACCTGAGCTACCCCAGACCAGGTTAAAGCCCAGTTATTGACTATTTGCCTGTCTCACAGACTCTGGTCTGGACTCCATAGGACTAGCCTGAGTGGCCTCCCTCCAACCGGGAGAGGGAGGGAGCATTACACGGACCCACAACTCTGTGTAGCTATGGACTCCAGAGTCCACCCCACACCCATGTACTGTACTGACAAAGTCAACTGGCATCTCCAGCAACATCACAAGTGAGGCCACTCCCTTGTTCCCTGCCAATGTTCTCTTCATGGAAAGCCAAGAGCTGGGATTTCCACACTGCGTATTCTGCTTCACAGTGGGCTCCACATTGGGAATCCCCCATCATGGAGAGCCCCCACCACTTGGCTTAGAAAGATGGAAGAGTTTAGCTTAAGGCTGACTGTTGTTTATTAAATAGAAGAGCCTAAAGGAAAGTCCTTCTGATGCTCTCATTTTTGCACCTGCTGCCCTCCCTGCTTTGCTTATGCCTAACTAACCGCTCATCTTGCTTTCTTTTTCCTCTCCTCCCTGCCTAGTGAACAGCCCAGTATGGTACTGTAATACCTTCAGAAACAGAACACAGGCATGATAAGCAAGAGGCAACTGTATAACAGTGCCAGATTTCCTCTCTGGGCTGCATGCAGTTTGCTGACCATGACACTGTATTCATCCACACAATTTCCATTGGCAGGAATACAGGATATCGTTAAGATCACCATGGCTCCCCCTCTGGCCCCCTGAAATCAGGCCTGGAGAATCCTGGGGGAAGCCCCATCTGCTCCTCATTCCAGACCTTGTCGTATCATAATTATTCCTAATTACGTCTCATTTAATTTGACACAAACCAGATTGGTAAGAATCCCCTTGGTGAGAAACAACATCTTGGATGTTTGAAACATAGAGATGAGATGAGTGGAAGTGTGAGGCAGAAATTAATAGGTGACATCCACTGTGCTGCCAGACAGGTCTGCTCTCGGGTTGACATGCTGGAGGCAGAGGCGTGGAAGCGCTCACTGCTGGAAGAGTTGGCATGGCTGACACAATGCTGTGAGGAAGCTATCAGGGCAGGTGTGGTTGACATGGGTAACCCTGTTCTGTGGAGAAGCTCTCCACACTGCTGAAGTCTGAGGGGTTGTGGCAGTGATGCATGCTGTCAGGGCTGCTGATGCAATTAGTAGTAGTCCCATAGTCCATTGGCATGTAGGAAGATGAGGTTCCTGATCCGAGGAGTTTGGAATCTAAATTAGATGGACAGCACCCAAATAATTAAGGGTCAGATACAAGTATGAGAGCCGACAGCACTCCGGAGATGATCAGGGGGAGAAGACTAAGCAAAAGGAGCATCGTAAGAAAGCAGCCAAAGAAGAAACCAGAGATGACCTGGAGCATAGGAAGGCAGCTGTTTGTAGATTAACGGTTGGTATAATGAAAAGGTACAAAGCCATAGTAGGAGAAACATACGGCAGTGCATAGAGAATGAGAACTAGTGCAAGAGAGAATAAGAGGTGACACATGCAGGGACCTGCTGAAGATGTGTGCAGAGCACTGATGGGGAGGATAAGGAGCCTGAACTTGCTGCAAAATGAGAGGAAGCAGATGGGGCACCATGAGGAAAGGATAATGGGGTGAGATGGAAGGAGAGGAAGATTGTTTTGGGTGGATTAGAGACCAGAGAATAAGGAAGGGCAAAGAGGAGGAAGTTACTGTAGCCAGTGAATAAGATAACCAAGGCGTATGCCAGACCTTTAGCAGCAGGAAGATCTGGTACAGTTAACACAGTGCATTTAGGGACGCTTTAGTCATTGCTGCTGACAGTAGGGGTAACACAACTATTACGTGTGCCGCAGTACTGCTCAGGGGCCTAATGGAGGATCACTGTACAATGCTTTGAGAAAGCTCCCAGCACAGCCGAGGTTGACATGTTTTCCGCAGTGCTGTAACAAAGCTTTCATGGCAGGTGGGGGCTGGCACAGTTGGAGGCATGCAGGGAAGATGTTCTCATCTGAGCTGCATTTGATGTGGCCAAGGCAGTGACACGAGGCAGCCTGATGGTATGTATTGCCAGTGTTTCAGCTTGTACCAAGCACATTACTGGAGAGGATTCTTTCTTCTGCTGCTTGATTTTGATTAGAACTTTATTCCCCTTGGGATATTGAGGAGGCCAGGGGATCCCCTGCCATTCTAACCCTTTAGCAAAATGTTTTCCAGCCACTGGTGTCAAAAATATGACTGCAGTGGGTGAAAGCTATGGTTCCCCTGGAGAGGCATCTTCCAGAGGGACACATGCTGTTAGCACGGAGAGGGACAAACTATCAGGCACTGCTCAGACATGGCTGCTGCTTTTGGCCAGGTCCCACCCCAACAGGCCATCTGCCTCAAAACTTCTTGTTGGGCTGTCTCAGATCCCCAGCTGGATCTCAACTTCTGGGGTGTCAGGTAGTGCAGCGGTATCTGGGCCTTGGAGATAAACTTATCACACGGGGCTTGCAGTGTCGGGGGGTGGAGCAGCCCAGGCAGGTGTTATCACCAAGCTCCTGCAATGCTATGCAAGCATCAGTCCCTGAAGGGCAGAAGGGAGCATCCCAATGGAGGGAATCTCTGGAGCCTGCTCTATTACCCTCTGGCTGTAGGCAGCTGGCCCAGCCTTTTCCAGCTCAGTTCACTCTCTGGCATCACTTACTGATCTGTGACAAGTTCAGTGTGTGCCCAGCGCCAGGGAGTGATGAACTGACAGACTCACCAAGCCAGTGCTTTTATCCTCTCTCCGTGGGCTGCAGTTCTGCTTGTGGACAGTAGATGGCTCTCCAGGCAATTCAATGACATCAGGAGACTTGCAGTTACATTTTTTCCTCCTCTGCAGCCTTTCCCAGTCTGTTTCCCCTCCCCCTAGTTTCTCCATCTCCCCTTTCCCATTCCCCCTCCTCACTTTCCCCTTCACCCTTCTGCCTGTCATTCTTCCCCCACCATTTTCTTATCCCTGTCCCCTCTTCCTCTGCTTCTCTCTGTTACAATTCACCCATCTCTTTTTCTTCTCCCTATTCTCCTTCTTTCCTGATTGCTTTCTCCAAAGCAGGCTCATTCCCCCTTCTTCCCAGCTTCTTCCCATCTTCCCCATTCACTGTCTCCTCCCACATCCTCCCCTCAGAGATTGTGTTGGAAGATATGTTCCATTTTGTAGATTATAGGAGAACTTTTTCTTCAAGTGGCACGGTCATTCCATTTACATTTTAACATAAGAAATCCTTAAAGCCCCAGTACCCTGGCATCTCTTCCCCACCTCATCCTTACACCTTCTTCAAGACTACTCGTACACTTTGAATCTCCACTTGTCCTGCCAACAAAGCTCCCCTCCACCTCCTTCATTCAAATCCCTCCTCAAACATTCTACAACCCAACAATTAATTATTATTATTTATACATATGTTTTCTTCCAGGCACATACAGCATTCAGTACATTGTTGGCCCTGAAAATGTATATGGGCTCACACACACACCTCACCCGAAGAACTGACTCAACAGCCGTGTGGCTTTAGATGAGGCTGGATTCCCACATCAAGCCCCGCATTGAAGGTGTGGGAGAGATCTGGGGGATGTCTATTTCCACTTCTGGAGCCCAGAGTTGAAAGCTGTAGAGAAGGGGTAGGGCAGATACTCTCACCTGACCTGGAATCACAAGAGGTGTGTATGGGCACTGTGCAATTCTAGAAACCACAGCTAACTATGCTGGCTGAGAGATCTTGTACAAAAATGATCTTTCAGAAAAAAGGACACTGTTTTTCCCCCTACTGACCGAACAACTGTAAGACAGGTAGATTTTACACAGAATTGCACATGTTGGCTCTGGCAGTAAAGCAGCTTTACCTGAGACAATGTGTGCTCACCGGTCCATGCGAGCAGACATGACATCATTTTTGCACAAAATGGCCAGCCATGTCTAGTGCATGCACTTTCTGCAGTTCCTAAACATGAATGTGCACTTGTACTGCATGTGTGCCAACAAATGTAATCCTCTGCAACTTTTACATTGGGAACCTAATTATTTTCAAACTTTGCATGGTCACTGTATCTATTCTTCTTTGAGAATGAGCCTTGTCCTAAGTTTGAGAGTTTCATTTCTGGCATCCAAGTTGCCAGTAAAATGTTATCATTTGACAGTGCAAAGTGGGAGCAATAGTCACCAGTGTCATTTGGTAAGAAAAAAAACCTAAGTGCAGAGCTGGTATATCCATCAGCGGCAGGGGGATGATATGCCTAAAATGCCCACACAGGAAGAGCTACTCAGAGATTTTCCTTCAGTGTGACCCAAGGATTTAAGTGCAGCCATATGAGACCAGTGTCATTCGGTGGGCTGATAATGGGGACCACACGGTGTTTATAAAGCCAAAGGCCATGACTGTATCACCAAAATGGACAGACATCCATAATGGAGTTAGCAGGTATGTTGCTTCCTCACTTTCAGATATTTTGTCTTGTTCCTTTGCAATATATCATGTCACTCTAATAGCTGTGGAAAGACCAAATACTCCAACACAGCTGGCTGCAAAGCTGCACGTCAGAGCTGAAGCAGGCACTGCATCTGCAAAGATACTAATCTTCTCCTCTATTCAGTCCCTCCTGAAGACCTGCTCCTTCCATGAAGCCTGGACAGAGTAAGCCTGTCTCATCCCTATCCCCAAATTTATTTTGTACATTTATGTGTGAGTGACCTGCTCTTTGGTGTGAAGAGAAGGGGCAGAATCCAGGAGTGAGGTAAAGGCACTGCAAGAGAAACTGATTGCTGTGGGAAGGAGTTAAAGTGACTGAAGAGCGGAGGGAGGTAAATTTACTGGCACAAGCTAAGCCAATATAAACACTTGTAAACTGATATAAATGTGTCCACTCTAGGGGATGACACCACCTTAACTAAATTGTTTTTTAAACCAATTTTGTTAAACCGGTGCAAAAACTGTGTTTAGACAAGCCCTAAGTGTGTTAAAAAGGGTCATTAATAAGCTGTGTGAGTCTTGTCAGCCAGCTCACTTTGCCATAGACTGTATCCCTTTTCCCTGCCTTTTTTCTGTTCTTGTTTTTTGTAGGATGTAAGCTGTTCAGGGTAGTGGCTGGGTTTTCCCTTATGTAGCATATGGGAATAGGGTAGTAGCTCTTTAAATAATGTGAGTCCTTTAGTAGCACACTCAGTGTTCTCTGTTTTCGAGGGTGCCAGAAACCAGTCAGAGAAGCAGGTGTGCATAGCTAGGCCCTGTATATTTGTGTATAGTTAATAAACATGGTTATCTGGAATCCAGTTGGGCCTTGCAGTTTCTACTTACGGTGGTGTAAAGATCAACAGACGCAACCCTTTGGAAAGTACCTAGCACATGGACCCTCATTCGGTGGGGAGGGTCACATTAATCCAGGGAGGTCACAAGTGCTCTGCCTTTATGGCTAGATGGGAAGGAAGTCCCAAACCATTTATCTCTTGTATCTTGCGCTTAACAGTATGGAAAAGGTCAAGAGCCACTGGCCTAGCGCATTCTGAGTACTACTGTGTTAATTACCTATTAAAAATTCTGGCTGGAGGGCAGCGTTCCACCACTTATACTGGGAAAGGGTTAGCTCTTTTTATGTAGGCATTGTGTATACCTGGGTGTGGCCCCAGTGCCAACCAAGTAGCTGCACTGATCAAAACCCCACGTGTAGACAAGGACCATCAGGATTTGCACCAGTTGAGTTTACCTTGGTATCTGTATGGCTGAATTTAGGCATAGACAGGGATTTAGATGTCAAGATTAGTCACCCTTATGCCACAAGGGAGATGATATACATCCCATCTGCTCAAACCTCACCCCTTTTTCTGCCGGCATGTATGCCTTTCTGCCAACCCTGACTAAGGGGATTTAAATTCTAGTTCAGCTAGTAGTGAATGATACCAGTGTGCCAAATACATTTCCATCTCACTCTCACACTCCAAGGGACTCGTCCTCCTATGTCTAAATCAGGGGTAGTCAATAGGCAGACCACAGGCCAAATACAGACTGCCAGACGCTTCTGAATGGACCCCGAAACCTTTTTACTTACTTATTATCAGGGATGGTAAATAATACTTAGTCCTGCCATGAGTGCAGGGGACTGACCTCATAGACTTATAGACTCATAGGTCAGAAGGGACCAATATGATCATCTAGTCTGACCTCCTGCACAAAGCAGGCCACAGAACCCTACCCATCCACTTCTATAAAAACCCCTAACCTATCACGCTTATTGAATCCTAAAAAAATGTGGTTGAAGACCTCAACAAGAGAATCCACCAGCATAGAGTAAACCCATGCCCCCCGCGCAGGAAGGTGGAAAAACTCCAGACCTCTGCCAAGTCGCCCTGAGAAAATCTATCCCCACCCCAAATATGGCGATCAGCCTAAACCCCTGACACATGGGCAGAGGCTCCCACACAGTCAGGAAAAATAATCTTGCAAGTAACTGATCCCATCCCCATCACAACATCCCTCGCAGACCACTGAGCAGACCTATCGCGATTAATCAAAAACAATGCAAAAATTAAACACCTATCCTATCATATCACCTATACCATAACGATCAACAGCCGACTGAAAGCCAATAAGTCGTCTGCCACCACGACTCCCTGGAAGGCGTCCAGAACCACTCCCTAATGGTTAGAAAACCTTCGTCTAATTGTTCACACGTCAACTCCTAGGGCCATTTGTACCCCATTTGACCTTGTCTGCATTAAGAACCTAAAGCTAAAAATGCATCCCTCCCTAACTGTGATCCCCCTAATAATATGATATAAGAGCAAGCATAATCCCACCTGATACTTCATTTGCCACACAACCAAGCCTTGATCGCCTTCAATGAGGCAGGTTTCCATCCTCGACATCCAGAAGCCGTCCTGAACTCCCAGTTTGAATTCATCCTTAAACGAGGAGACCAGAACGCCATCACAGTATTGCCAGGAGTCACCAAACGCCTTAACAACGACTAACACCTCCCTTACTGTGCTCGGAAATACCGTCGCCTGATCACCTAAAACCGCATTGGTTTTTAAGCCATAGCATAATGGTGGCATAGTCATCCTGCGATCAACCAATACCCCAGTCCCTCCCTCCTTCCTGTGTGCCATACTCGATGGTCCCAAAGTATACAAATTCTTATATATAATCACCCATCATGACCTGCACGTCATTAACTAATTAAATCATCCATTGACTAATTAACACCACGTTACCAAGTCATCAGAATTTCCGATTGGTATCCGGTCCTTCTCCTGTTACAATACCCCCGCTTTGAGTCCCGAACCTTATTAACACTCACGTCTTCATGCACAGGTCAGTATAAAAGTTAAAGATAAGACTGGCCCAACACATCCATAGAATCCAACTAGTCCTCCTCCAGCCGACAGTCACCCTCAATACACCCTTGAACCCTCCCCTTAAGCAATCCCTAATCCACCTTCAATTTTCATATTCATCCCCATCTTTTCCAATTTAACTAACAATTCCCCATGTGGAACCGTGTCAAATGCCTTACTGAAATCGAGGTAAATTAGATCTACTGCATTTCCTCTCAAGGTCCCTTCCAGTCCTATGATTCTAAGATTGTTATTTTATTATTTTCTCTGGAGTCTGGATCTTGACTATACCTTGACAAAAAAATATGGACTACGCCTGGTCTAAATCATCTAGCGAACCTCAGCTCATCACCATAATATTATTATTTAATGGTATTCACGTTGCTGTAGCACCTAGCTGCCCCAGCTATAGTGTTATGGACATTGTGCTAGGCACGATACAAACACATAGCACAAAGAGGTTCCTGCTCCTTTCTTTAGCTGATTAATCAAACCCAGGATGATTCTGCACACACAGCTGGAACAGGAATCAAAAGAAAAAAAGAGGATTTTGGTCACTCGTGTGAAATTCCAAACCATGAAACTAATTTAGCTCATACTTGACTACAACAAGGTCAACTTTGGGGTGAGGCCAAGCACATGACGTTCAAGTGCATAATGGAAAATAGGGGCTTCAAAGGAAAGTGCTTCCTCCAAGCTGTAACCACATCATTTGTGATAGGTAAATGCTACAACTGAAGAGATGCTGTATTCAGCAGCGTATCTCCGGAATGAAAGGCAATAGGTAACTGCAGTTCACAGTGACCCTAAACAATCATTTAGGCCAGGAAATGAAGAACAATGACATTTACAAGAGGGGATTTAGGTAATCAGAATGTAAAACTCAAACTGGAATTTTGCCTAGGTTAAACTCCTTTCCTTTCTGCTTCTTGTGAAATGTAATGCGAGATCTTTAATGACCACAAGTGGTCAGCACTTTGTTTTTACTTCTCTGATAGATGGCACCTCCGTACAATTCACCTTAGTGTTTTCCAGATGCTCATTCACCACAAGACTCAGTGGGAACAGCACCACCCACTGAATCCATCCATTTTCCTCTGTCTACTGAGGCCATGTCTAGACTACGCGCCGTATCGGCGTGTTAAAATCGATTGCTCTGGGATTGATATATCGCGTCTAATCTAGACGGGATATATCGATCCCTGAGCGCGCTTATATTGATTCCGGAACTCCACCAACCCCAACAGAGTTCCGGAATCGACATGGCGAGCCGCGGACATCGATCCCGCGTGGTGAAGACGGTTGAGTAAATCGATTTTAGATATTCGACTTCAGCTACGTTATTCACATAGCTGAAATTGTGTATCTAAAATCGATTTTATCCCGTAGTGTAGACCAGCCCTGAGTTTTCCTTCGAGGTTTCCCAACCAAGTACTGACCTAGCCCTATCCTACTTAGTTTGTGAGTGTTAATAACACAGCCCAGAGGGATATGGCTGCAAGTTATCCACAGGATACAACTGATAACAGAACATACACTGTGCCAGAGCAATCTTCATCTCTCCTTGAACACACACCAAGAGTTGCCAAAGTTCATGGCCATTAGTATGAGAATTTGTTTCTATTTTCTTGACCTCTCTGATCGGACTATCAAAGATGGAGAGAAATTAGTAATGATTACTGGTGTCTGTTTCTGTGGTATGGACACAGATCCCACAAGAGAGGAGCAGACTAGGTTATAAGAACCGTGATGCCTGGTTATTTCCTGTTCCTATGTCAGAACCAAACCCAAATATCTTTTGAGATCCTTTCCATCCCAATTTCTTACCCATAGAAGCAAAATGCAGTTCAGTTTCTTACTCATTGGCTTGGAGGCCTGGTATCCTTTCACCTTCTCTAGGTGGGGGCTCTTTTGTACAGAATAATTGGGTGGCCTGCTTGCTTGTACTGATAGCCATCGCATTCAGGGAATGCCTTCTGTCCTAACTTGGCAGGACGGTACCGAGTAACTCTTCTGCTGAATCTCACGGAGTTGCCCTTGTTTAAGTTTTAATAGCCCTCTGGATCTTACTCTTCAGATAATACTGCTAGAACTGCCCTCTTCTCTTCCTGTATCGTCACAATGGTAGAGGTTCTATCAGTGACTTGGAGATGTGGGACCCTGAATGTCTGTTAAACTTTAATGGGCAGCTCAGTAGGATCAAGCAAAGAAATCACCCAGGTCACACTGTCTCACAGCAGGATGCTCACTGAAGAAGAGACCTTCATACTTGAAGGGAGTTAGCAAGCCACCCTCAAAAGAGAACAAGAGATAATGGGAGCTAGCAGTCTTTTGATGGACAGACATTACTTAAGGGGAGCTTCAGGGCATGTTAGGGGAATAGGTATTGTGAATAGATTGGAATTTGTGTAGCACAATAGGGACTGCCTCTATAAGTCGAGGTAATTTTGAAAAGCATTGGAACTTTGGAGTACTTAGTGGATCTGAACCTAAATATAGTCTGAATTTCACCTTTCACTGCTGTCCCCTAAGAAGTTACTGAGAACACCAACTCATAGAATTGGAAGGGTCCTCAGGAGGACGTCGTCATCATCTAGTCCAACCCCCTGCTCAAAGCAGGGCCAATCCCCAGATTTTTACCCCAGTTCCCCAAATGGCCCCCTGAAGGATTGAACTCATAACCCTGGGTTAAGCAGGCCAATGCTCAAACTACTGAGTTATCCCTCCCCCCTCCAGTTCTCTTCCCTCCAGATGGGACTTGAACCCACAATCCCTGGCTTAGGAGGCTAATGCCTAATTCATTAGGCCACTGGGGCTACCATAACCTAGTTGCCAGAAACCCCAATTAACTGCCACACATTGATTCCAGTAATGGGGCAATTTAATTCACAATTCAAGTCACACAGCTAACCCAGGGATGCTTGGAAAATGTGGCAAAGAATAACACTGCTGTGATATCACTGTTAAATATTTCCTCTCACATTAAGAGGAGAAAATGATGATGTCTCCCATCACCCACAACCTGCAAAGATCACCTCCCCCCTCCTACCGCCGCCGCCCCATCTCATGAAGAGGACTAGGTAACCCTGTGTGAACCTGTCATGGTGTATGGCTGAGCAAGCCTATTTGTAAGGACAAGTTTCCGCTGTAGGAGGGTTTCTTGTTGATGTTGCTTTGGGGATTTTTTGATAGGGGAAAGGGGACTTTGTGTCATGCTAAAAAAATGGCTCTCTTAATAAAACTAACATAACAGCCAAGACCACCAGATGGCAGAGATAGGGAGTAAGGGGGTGGGAGGGTGCAGGGAGAAGGGATGGGTTGTTGGGGAAGAGCAACTGTTTTTTTTTAAATATAAAAAATGTTGCATTTTGAGCATAAGACATAGGGTGAATGCTGACAAAGCCCAGCAGAGGCAAAAGGAATAACAACTCCTCCAAATTTTCAATGTACCATTAAAATAGACAAAGAAAGGGCTTGGTTTCCCTGGTAACAGGGTCTATGGTGCCTCGGCTTGAGAAATCTACCAGAGAAAAAGGCCTTTCCTGTTAGGGAAGCAAATGAATTGAGAAATAATTATACAGTCATCTGCCCCTCCTCCCCTCAGTTGGATGCATTCATAAATACACCACACAATTTTTGTAAGTGTTCAGATTTTCTCTAGCCCTCAGAGAGGGGATTCTCCATAAAGGAAAGGGAGTGGCTCCTGAGCATGCATATGTGAGTGTTTGGGGACAAGTTTGTACAGGTGTGGGCGAGTGATTGTGTGGAGGAAGTAGTCTCAGTTTCCCTTTCACTCTATGACTTAGAAGGAGGAAAGGCCAAAGCTATCAACCAAAATATAAGATCTAAAACCTCTGTGCCCAAGGAATTTGGATCACAAACGTCCTGCTCTAGTCCCAGGATCATGTTACTTCAATCCCCTCAGTGCAGGGGCAGCTCTAGGTATTTTGCTGCCCCAAGCATGGCAGGCAGGCTGCCTTCGGCGGCTTGCCTGCGAGAGGTCCCCGGTCCCGCAAATTCGGTGACACGCCTGCAGGAGGTCTGCCAAAGCCGTGGGACCAGCGGACCATCCGCAGACATGCCGCCGAAGGCAATTGGCCTGCCACCCTCACGGCGACCAGCAGAGCGCCCCCCGTGGCTTGCCGCCCCAGGCACGCACTTGGCATGCTGGTGCCTGGAGCCACCCCTGTCCCTGTGACCTCTTATTTCACACATATCCACACACTTACTTCATCAGTCTCTGGGGTGCAGCACAGGAGGCGTTCTGCACCAGGAATACACCATGACACCATTTAGAAGGGGAAGAGATGAATACTGTATCCATCTGAATCAGCAGGGGGGACACAGAGAGGCAGAAGGTACTTCCTCAAGATGGAGTTTGGACAGGACACCAGAGCAAACTCTTCTTCTCTTACTAAGATTATCATGGGATCTTTAGTTGCTAAAAGTGATCAGGGCATCAATCTTAAATCACTCAGGAACTATTTATTGTTTGTATCTAGAAGCCCCAGGGGAGACTGAGGCCCCCCTGTGCTAGTCACTGTCCCAACATATAGCAAGATAACCTCTGCCCCAAAGAGCTAACAATTAAATAGGCAAGACAGACAAAGGGTGGGAGAAAGGAAATAACTGTATCCCCAGTTTACATATGTGAAAGAGTAAGAGTTTAAGTGTCTTGTCCAAGGTCACACAAGGCAACTTGCAATAGAGGAGGATTTGATCCCACTTTTTCAGAGCTCCAGCCCATGTGACCATCCTTCTTCTCTAAAGCAGCATTTTGAGTGACAGAGCACTGTCTAGTGTACTTCCCCTTACAGACCCACTGATTCACCAACCATTTTCTGCAGCACTTTTCCAGTCTCCAGCTGACATACTGACCAGGCCCAGCTCAGCTTAAGTTGTGAGATCTGACAAGATGACAGAGAGAGAATAAGCACAGGCAGCTGAACAATTTCATGGCCACATAGAATTTATGGTCTTCCACCAACTATTCTACATACTTGAATATCATGGTTTTCAAAGAACTTAGAACCTTTTCCTCCCAAACTACAAGCACCTATCACTTGAGCTAAAAGAAAGCTTCCAGCAGTTGTAACAGCATTTTCTTTATAAGAATGTGTCACCTGTTCAGGAATAAGAAAAAAGAGAAAACACAAATAGCAGCTATTGTAATACTTACCAGCTAGATGGAAGATATCCCCTATAACAATCAGATGCAAAATGGCCACTTTAGGGCTGCTGCTGCATGTTTCTCCCATATTTAAAGGGACAGCTCCTGAAAGTGCATGCTGGGAAAGATGTCTATCACAGGGCGTCCTATGGTATGCCTCTTCCTCCCAGCCATGTGATCTTTGGGAAAGGAACTGTGGGGAGGAACCAGCCAGAGAGTGAAGCTGGCCTAGCAGCTGTAGAAAGCAATTCAAGCAGGTACTGATGCGCTCAGAGGATGGGGTGTAAAATGGGGCCCAGCTGGGACCACCTCTCCCATTCCACCACTGTACCCAGACTTGTCCAGGAGAGATGTCCTTCTGGGGGCACTAGGACCCAGGAGACACCCCCCTTTCTTTCCTTTGGGAAAGAAACTGCATGGAGAAGCAAGCCAGAAACTGATGGGCCCTGTCCTGCTGCAGAAAGCAGTACAAGCAGAGACTGCCAGATGCCAATGAAGGCACCAGATTGCTTTCTGCAGCGTTCAGTCTGAACATTCCCTCCCGTGTGCTGACTGGCTGATGCTCTAACCCCTCCCATCCCCTTGCTTCCTTTCCCTTTTCAGCTAGCTAACCCTCCTAACAGAACGCTAATGGAAGGATGTAAATAACAAAAGAAAACAACAAAACTGACATTGCATTTGCTGCTGTGGCATTGTTTGTTCTGCTTGTACATTCCATCTGTTAACTCTGTCCTGCGTCTGTCTTGTCTGTTTAGACTGTAAGCTCTTTGGGGCAGGGACTGTCTCTTACGCAGTTTGTATAGTGCACCTATGTCAGCCCAACAGGACCCTGTTCTCCACTGGCCCCTGCACACTGGTGTAATAAACACAAGAAACAAAATACATTTTAAAAATATGGTAGCCCGTAGGGAAGAGGTGGATTTCCCCCCCCCCCCCTTTCTCTCAGCCATCAGTGATTCTGGACAGACTGCTAGACATTGTAGGCCTGCTGTCTTTGACCAAGTTATGGTTTTTTTGTTTCCTATTCTCTTTCTTTAATAAAGATCAGAATAAAAATCCAGATGTGTTTTAGACAGGCTTCTCTATAACCACTAGAAGGTGATAGGACCACATGCACACATGAGCCTGTCTGACATTCCCCGTGGTAGCAGGCAGTGGCACACATACATCCACAGCCAGGGCATTCGGGTGGAACCGCACCCAGGACATTGAGGGATCAAACAATAAGCTGGGACTGAATGTTCTAAGAGCAGTGATAGGTTCAAAGCATAGAATACCTTAAAGCTAGGATTAGATCTATTGCTTTAACAAGGTATCCGTGCCTCATGGCCAGCAGCAGTTCTGCCTCTGAACCAGGAGTTCATGTCTTTGAGTTCCTCCCTGGGCAATGGAGCGAGGATCAGCTGCATCAAAAAGAACATGACGTCCATGGGAGTGGGTTCACTGTACACAGGACCGGGGGACAGATTCTATGCTGGCACAGCAGCAAAGGGGCAGCCCATGAGGATGGGGGGCACAGCCTACTTTGCACCACTCAAATTCTAGTCTGTTGGGTGTTGATGAGATCCCCTCAGCTTAAACTAGGGCAGCCAAGAGGCTTTTCTAATGTATGGCAGCATATCCCAGACTGCATCCCAGAATCCAGTGCTATGGGCTCATCTCATCCCTGGCACGCCCCTACATCAGGGATGGGAAAGGTGGCAGCATAGAGCATTTTATGGGAGCCTTACACACAGGAGTGGCGCCACGGTTTTTGGCGCCCTAGGCGCAGGGCTGGCTCTAGCCATTTCGTTGCCCCAAGCACGGTGGCATGCTGCGGGAGGCGCTCTGCCACTCGCTGGTCCCGCAGCTCCGATGGATCTCCTGCAGGCATTCCTTTGGAGGGTACGCTGGTCCCATGGCTCCGGTGGACTTGTCGCAGGCGTGCCTGCTAACTTCCACAGGCATGCCTGCGGGAGGTCCATCGGAGCAGCCTGCTGCCCTCCCAAATCCTGGTGCCCTAGGCGACCGCCTAGGTCGCCTCAATGGAAGCACCGGCCCTGCTTACGCAACTCTTGCACCAAGGGAATTTCATCCTCCTGTGGTTTTTTAAAGAAAACATATGCCACCAGGGCAGCTTATAGAAGCTACAGCACAGTACTGAATCGTTCCTCCTGGTGTTGAATAATGATTAGGTAGAGAGTTCACTGTCCCTTCACCCATGAAAGGACACCCCACTTCCACCAGTGCACCAAGATAAAGAGCCAACAAATTACGGAGGTGATGCAGCAAACCATTCCTATAGCTCCATTTGTAGGATAATTTACAGCATACACTTCTCTGAGCTCAAATGAAAGCAAAGCTGCAGCCTCTAATTTGCTGCTGTAATGCTGAAAACACAACTATTCCTCATTCAGAGACTGATGGCTTAGGGGGCTGTAGAACAGGCTGTAGTACCTTGAACCTCTAGATCAGCAAATCTAGCCCCAAGTTAGCAGTGACCAAAAATCATAACCACCTACTGACTGCTCAGTGGCCTATGTGAAATGTCTTAGGGGCTTGCAGTCCAGTTACTAGAAGACAGATCTCCATATCACAAAAAAAGCCCATAACTGGTCTCACTGCAAGCTCAGCAGAGGGCTAAAGGACGGAAACTGGGCTATGGAGACTGAATTCTGCTCTTATCGTTGCTAGTGGTTCTTTCGTAACAGTGTAAAAATGCACTGGGAGCACTTTGGGTCAGGTTTAAGTGGCATAGCAGAGTGCTATAGATCCAGTCGCAGGACTGGAACAGGAGGAGTGGCTGTCATAAACAGGTAGCTAAGGATTAATGTTTCTTTCACCTGTAAAGGGTTAACAAAGGGAACCAAACACCTGACCAGAGGACCAATCCGGAAACCAGATTTTTCAAAGCTGAGGGAGGGAATGTTTGGGTCTGTGTCTTTTTCTGCCTCTCAGCTATGAGAGAGGGTCTTTTCTATCTTCAAGCTTCTAATCTTCAGTTTCCAAGTTGTAAGTACAAAGGTAGAAAAATAATAGGCTGTTATTGTTTTTATTTGTATTTACATGTGTGTAGTTTGCTGGAATGTTTTAAATTGGATATCTTTTTGAATAAGACTGTTTATTCATATTTTTCTTTTAAGCAATAGCCCTGTGTATTGTCACCTTAATGCAGAGATCATGTTTTTATGTCTTTTTCTTTCTTTTTATATAAAGTTTTCTTTTTAAGACTTGTTTGAGTTTCTCTCTGGGTAGGCTAAGGAACGAAAGGGAGGGAAATTCTCTTTGTGTTAGATCTACGGAGGGTGAATCTCTGCAGCACCAGGGAATTTGTGGGAGGGGGAAGAGAGAGAGAATCTTTTCTGTTTCCTCGTATTTGGTTGTCTCTTTGTGGAAGAGAATAGACATGCTTCTTGTATTGTGATGTAAAGAGGTTGCATCAGTAACTCTCAGGTTAGCCCAGAGAGGAAATTCTGGGTGGGAGAGAGGTGGGGGGAATAGTTTATTTCCTTTGTTAGGAGACTCAGGGCGTCTGAGTCTTGGGGTCCCACAGGGAATTTTGGGGGACCCAAGTGTACCAGGCACTGGAATTCCTGGTTGGTGGCAGGCTATCAGATCTAAGCTGGTAATTAAGCTTAGAGGGGTTCATGCTAGCTTCTCAGTTTATGAACACTAAGGTTCAAATCTGAGTGGAAGCTATGATAGTGGCTGCAGGCTGCATTAACAGAACCGGAAAGAGTTGTTGCCTGTATCATATTTACTGGGTAGTAAATTAAGCTTGTGCTCACACTTGCCATTGCCAGAGCACTGCTGGGACAATTTTTAAGAAACTGGAAATCCTCAGCAAGCTTCACAGGTGTTGTTAGTTGGCTTGCGCTAGCCCCGCCCCTTTATCTGAATTTGTTTTGGGGAGGCACAATGTAGCCCCTCCCTTTTGTACGATGCAAGTCAGTTTCCTACTGTTTCCACCAGCTCTCCCCTGGGGCCCCATGTGATGAGTACATTCCCAGCATCTGTCATGCACCACCACTTCCACTGTCACAACCAGGGCTTTGCAGCGGAGCCCGGAGTTGGATCACAACCAGTAGGTTTTTGCCCGGAGCTGGAGCAGAGCCGGAGCTGAGCAATTCAAAAATTTGATTGCTCCAAATCCCTGGTCACAACTGCTGTCCTTCCTTCTGATATCTGAGCCACTCCCTCTACAGCATGGCCTCATCCACAGCCAGCTAGGGTAGGGGAGAGGCAGGGAGCTGGAATCAAATCCCTATCACTGCAGAGCCTCTAACCACTAGGCTATTGAATCCAGTCCCTTGTAGCATCCCTAACCAGCCTCAGGAGGAACAAGTGACCAAGGCTGGGAATCAAACACTAGTCTCCTGCCTGGCTATGCAAAACACAAATCTGCTAATATGACTACACTCGAAACTTCAAAGCGCTGCTGAGGGAGCGCTGCCATGGCAGCGCTTTGAAGTGTGAGTGTAGTTGCAGCGCCAGCACTGGTAGAGAGCTCTCCCAGCGCTGCAGGTACTCCACCTCCCAGTAGGGATTAGCTTGCAGCGCTGGGAGCCGTGTTCCCAGTGCTGGGGCACTGTTTACACTGGCACTTTACAGCACTGTATCTTGCAGAGCTCAGGAGGGTGTTTTTTTCACACCCCTGAGCGAGAAAGTTGCAGTACTGTAAAGCACCAGTGTAGCCATGGCCTCAGTCACTGAACCAGACTTCTCAGAACATTTCCACCCCCTGTAGTAAGGGAACAAAAGACTTGAAACTGGGTTCAGGCACCTTTTAATAGGAGTCTGATAAGGACTGGGGTAATGAGGATGACCAAAAATGGGTGCGCTTGGGGACTGTTTCCCCATGTGAGTCCTGACTCCAGTAAGTGAGGGATGGAACCAATCAGAGGGATGGTATGTGGACACCTGTACTGTAGGGAAGTCTTCCCTGAGCTTCTGCTGTGACTGGTCTGTCCCAGTAGTCCAGTTTTTCCCTGAAGCCCCCCTCCTGCCTGTCTCTAATCCTAGCCACGCTTATGCAAAGCAGCTCATTAGTCCCATTACCACTGTGCTCTGTCTCTGATTGTTCATCAGTGATTCCCTTTGTCATCCTCCATCACACGCTGTTGGGCATCATTAGGGTCAGTGAGAAGCAGAGGATCTGTCAGGAAGTTTATAGGAGGGGTGGAGTGTTCTTTACACACTATATTTTACAGCTAACTTCCATTGTACACCTGCTGCCTCCTGCCAGCCCTCCCCAAACACACACACACACACACACACACACACGTTATTTTCAGAGGCTACATTGGTAGAGACTAGTGTCCCGAGTCAGGAAGCCAACAGGAAACATTGGGGGAAGAGAAAGACAAGTGGGAGCACAAATCAGCACAACACTGGGCACCCTGGAGTGCATGCCTGAGTGTGTGATCATGTATCAGATTGTATGTCTGTCACTGTCAGTGAGTGACTATTTCAGGGATGGGGAAGTATTCACATGTATGCATGTATGTGTCAGCATAGAGGCCTGTTGACATCAGGGCATGCATGTGAATGAATCATTAAGGGTATGTGTCTATGTGTCAGGGTGTGCATGTCTTGCCTGAAAGTACATGTCTGGTTAGAGCATGTGCATGTCTCTATCAGGGTCTGTGTATGAGTGCATGCTAGTGTGAGTGTCTGTTGTCTGGCTGTACTTATTTATGTGTGTGTGAGTGTGGGTCTGTATCATTTTCAGTGAACACATGTCTGCCTGTGTGTATCTGCAGCAGGACAGTCTTGTCAGGGTGTATGTGCATGTGTGCAGCTGTAGACACATATAGAATTTTGCTTAGCAGATCAACACACACTGGTGCAGCACCTCCTGCTGGTTGCCTCAGGAATTAGCTCAACTTCAACTCCAAAGCACCTCCCTCTGGCTAGTATCTCACCTGCCTTAGGCCCTGTGTCCCTCCCAGACCCCAGTGCCCCTTTCCTCAGGGTTCTGCCCTCAGCAGTACCCCCTTACTCTGGGTCTCCCTTTCCCAGGGAACCCCCCAACCCTCTAAACCCACCTTGCCTCAGTGGCTATTGCCAGTCATCATCTAGCACCCGCCCACTAGGGCAAACTGCAGTCTGTCATGGCCACTCATCATTGGCAAGGGGTTAGGACCAGCTGCCTCTGCCTATTCCCTGGCTGCACCTCTGTAGCTCCAGTACCTTTGTAGGCCTTCACCAAAGGCCTACAGCCTGGGGGTTTACCAGGCTTTAGCTCTCCAGCTCATCCTGCCCTTCCCCAGCACTGCTCTACTTCAGGTACCTTGCTGCCAGGCAGCCAGCCCTTCCCACTCCAGGGCTAGAGTGGGAGTTCCTCAACTCCTGGCCCTCAGCCCTCTGATCAGGGCCAGCTGGGCCCTGATTGAGCTGGCCACACCTGTGATCAGCTACTCCCTCAGCTTCTCTCACTCCTTTTATCCTGGCCACAGCCCTCTCCAAGGTTGCTTTTAACTCCTGTTCTGGGGCAGCTGCCCCACTACATCTGCTCACATTTTTTTGCAGAAATAAAGTGTTGGAGATGGCTCAGGGGTTAGGAATAGGATACAGAGCATTTCATCTCTAGATCATTGCTTCTAATTTGGCCCCAAGCCAGGGTGATAGAATGGGTTAGGGGATTCAAATTCAGATTTGATTGCTAGACTCTTCTTGGCAGTGCAGAGCATTAACCACTAGGCAAGTGAGCCTAGTCTCTGCCACAGCTCCAGCTAGCCCTAGAGGGAAGGAATGTCTAACTTACTTACAAGAACATTTGCTCATGCTCTGTTACACTATTGAAGCAACTAGATGGAGGTTAATCATTAATTCTAATTCTATTAATAAATTGTAATAAGTCTTTTTGGAAGACAGTAGATATTTTGCTTCTCCTGTTGGATAAGGGTTTCTGTGGGATGGGGAGGCAGGTGGGACCTTCAGAGCAAAGAGAAGGGAAGAAAGGGAAGAATAAAACCCTAAATCAGTTACTGGTACAGACAACTTTATAGCTTAATACATGAAATATGCTTACTGTCAGCAGCTTCTCCATAGCAGCACCGCAAGGATCTCTCTCCCCTGATAAGAAACACAGCCCTCTCTGATAATGCCAACAGTAAAATCAAAAGGAATTTTAATATTATCTTACAGTTCAATAATGCCTTTCCCTCAAAGGGTCCCAAAGAGTTTTTACAACATTTTCACTGAGAGGATTAACTTTACTGAAATGCAGCCTCTCCTGGGGTGGGATGAGACAACTCTTTAACAGCAACACTGTGTAAGAGTTTAGGACAGAAAATGAAGATGAATGCTCTCTCCAGCTGAAACCACAGGGGACTTTTAGGGCCACGGAATGTAATAACATAGAAAGGAATCTGGCCAGAACGCTGGGGCTAGCTCCCCACTAACACCTTGGTGCTGTAAGAAACAGCTCTGATGATTCAGAATGTGGCAGTCTGCCCTCTGTGTCAGGAGTGAATCACTGCTACAGCATGGTTGCGCTGGCGAGGTCACCTTTTGGAAGAGGCTTAAAACCAAGGTCCTGACCACTAGTGAGCATTCAAGTTCTACTGGCACTCTTTGCAAAAGCAAGGGCACTAATCCTAATGTCTTGGGCAAAATCCAACTCAGTGAGATTATTTTTTGTTAAACTTCCCCCCTCCCCTTTGCAGTTTTAGCTGAATACAACACTCTTGATTTCCTGCCCTAACCTATTGTTGATCCTGGCTGTTAAAATACCTGCCTCTTTCAACACCAGAGGGTTGAACACTTTTCTCCACTTCCCGTGTCAAACTGTTATTGGCCAAGCAAAGTAATAGCATTTCAATGGCATGTAAATGCAGCAACTTTCGAATACTGCATCTAGTCAATTCCAGAATTTCAGGCAATGTTCTCGACAGCAATGGGCGGAATCCTATTCAGTTTTCATGAAAAATGAAAACTGGAAAAGCCCAATTTCCACTAGCCAGCCGCACGAAAGGGGCTGCAAGCAGAGGAATTGGTCTGGCGCCCTCTGCTGCTGGCTACACATTTCACTGGCAGCAGGTTAGTACGCTGCTCTCTCTCTGTGAGTTTACAGCTCAGAAGCAACAAAGTGGTTTCTGTTTCAAAGCACCAGAGATGTTGGTACCAACAGTGCAGAATGGCATCAGAAAAGCTTTTGCTGGCACACAAGAAAATAGTCCCTGCCCCAGGAAGCTTACAGTGCCATCCAGCCCCAGTCAGAACAGTTCAGACCCACAGAGCACACCAAGGGCTGGGTGCAGAGAACTCACAAAGATCACCAGAGGGAGGAGTAAGCCCTGGGGAGGACAGTGAAGGAGAAAGCAGGAAGTCACATGACACACAAGAAGAAGGAGAGACTGTCCCATGCAGGTGGGGAATGACCAGAAGGTGGAGTAAAGGTGATGGGGAGAAGGATACAAGGGAGGAGGGTTTGGGCTGAGTCAGGTGGGAGTATAGGAAATGGAGGCAGGTATAGAGCTGGGTAGGGCCTCTCAGGTAAGAAGTCTGACCTTGATTCAGGAGGCACAGGGAGGGCAGTACAGGAATCTGAAGAAGTGACTGACATAAGCAGAGTGGCAGGGGAAGAGGGGGACATTAGCAGCAGAATTTTGACTAGACTTAGGGAAAGGGAAATGAGAGGCAGTGAGCCAAAAGAGGAGGCAGTTGCAGGGGCCAAGGGGAGCAATGATCAAGGCAAAGAGCAGGGTTTAGTGATGCCTGTGGTGAGAATGGAGGACAGAGAGGATACAGTGGCAGCCTGGGTATATGGGGGGTGGGGAGTGAGGATGTAAAAGGCATCATGGAGTTTGCAAGCCTGGGTGGTGGAGGGACAGAGGAGGAAGCAAGAGAGGATCAAGCCAGAAGGAATTGATTGTAATGAATCTTATTTTCGTTTGTCTCCCTGTTGGCCCAGATGGCAGGAAGGTAAATTCCCCTCAGGTCTGTAAAGTGCTTTGAGCTCCTTAGACAGGCGGTGCTTGAGGAGGGTAGGATCTTTGGGTTCATGGATAGATGCTACATTCCTGACCCTCCCACTAGAGCAACTCACATGGAACTTGGAGAGAAAAACACAGGTTGGAGGAGGGAATAGTTGGGGGGGGGGGCACAGGGAAGTCAGTCTGTGTACACATGACTGAAATGTTAGCTGCAGTTGCAGCAGCTGTGTAAATAATTATCATAGTAAAGAGACAATTTAGTTTTATAAACATGGAGTCCTCTCCTGTTATTATGCAGCATACAGTATGTGAAATACACAGGTTTCTCCTTCCCCCACTGCTGACTGCCCTAACCACCAGGCTACGGTTATTCTGGGGTGGGGTCTCTCAGTCTTTCCCATTAAAGCTGTTCCATTTTATATAAAATACAATAGTTATTAGGCCAGCAAGGATGAGAGTGAGAATGCCTCTATAACTTTGTGCCTAGGTGCTAGGGCATTTACCTGGGAAGGAGGAGGCCCATATTAAAATATTTCCTTTACATTGGACAGAGAGGAGAATAGAACCTAGGACTCCTGAATGCCACATGAGTGCCTTAGCTACTGGGCTAAGGCTTACAAGAAAGGAAGCAGCACTAACACTCACCTTCTCCTCCTCTAGTTGTTTTAGAATCTATTCCTCCATAGCAAGGTTGAATCTATTTGACAAATTCGTGTCAAATTCACAAATAGTTTTGAGTTAACCAAAATGGCATTTTGCAGCAAATCAGCTATTCATCTCAGAAATTTCACCCAGCTGTACTCATATTGTAACCCCTCTTGGAGTATGTCAGCTCCTGGACTGTCAGACTCAGCCTCTCACGGATTCTACACAAGGAACTACAACCGTAATAATACCAGAGCCCTCTGACACCATTTCCCAGCATGCTTGGAGTCAGGGCTGGGGACAGAATGGACTAGAAACTCCTGCTGAGGGTGGCTTCTCCAGAGAGGTGATATGGAGAAGCAATTTATTGGGATGATGAACCAGGGCTGCTCAGCCTCTCAGTGGAAGGGGACAGCCTGACAGAGACTAGTTTTAGTTTCAGTTTTGGTTTTGGGAACTGTAAGACAGAGTGGCAGAACAGCTCAGGGTGTCTCTGATTAAGCCCTACTCCCAGTGGAGGATTAGCCACTGGGCCATTGGGTCCCAGCCAACTGGGGGGCCCCCGGAAAAAAATCTGCCGCCCCAGCCCCACTCCACAGCAGTTGGAAGACCCTGTGTCCCGACCCCACTCCGCAGCAGCAGCACTGGGCAGGGCGCCACAGGCAGAAGGGGTGGAGAAAGACACCCCACTTGCTCTGGCCCAGGGCCTCAGGAACCCTTAATATCCCTTTGCCCACTTCCCACAAAAGGAGTGTATGAGCTGCTGTGGGACTTAGTGCATGGGTCAGGTAATTCTATTCCTTCAGAGAGCAGCATCAGCCACTGAGAGCCAGCTGAGACCTACACAGGACTCCAGACTATGGAGCTACAAGAGGACATTGCCCATCCCAGGGTGAAGATGCTGTAACTATAAGAGAACCCTTTTTGTTTAAGTCAGTCAATGATGTTGACATCACTGCAGCACAGTGTCCGACTCATCCTTAACATTCACCATCAGCCTGGGACTGGGAAGGTGCCACAGAAAGAACTGGCGACTGGGAAGAGTTCTGAGTTGAGAAATGGAGAATTGGTTGATTGCTAATATTAAAATACTTACTGAACCCTAATCCTTTCCTTCACCAGCTCCTATTTTCCTGCTCCCAATAATATCTCCCTGTTATACTGTGATTTTGGGTGTGTTGTTCCTTTGCTAGGGGTTGTGTTGATGCATTTTATTGTTCCTTATGTACTGGGTGTTATAATCGTTGCCAGCAGTGGTGGCGTTACTCATTTTTCCAAGGGACAGCACCCATTGTGCCTTGGCCACAGTGAGGAGTCACCTTGGGTGGAGGCACCAGGCATCAAAAAAAGAACCCAGGACCCAACCCAAATGGGGAGAGAGACGAAACCACTCTCAGTAATAAGCACCAGGGAAGACATCTGAGGCACACGTGGGGGGAAAGGGTGCATATACTGTCCTTATTTTTCAACTGATGATACTAAGGGTGTGCCTACACTTTGCAGTGGAGGTGTAATTTCCAGCTTGAGGAGATGTACTTGCACTAGCTAGCATGTTAAAAATAGAGCATAGTCACAGCAGTAGGAGAGGCTTGCTGCCCTGAGGACATACCTAGCATCTCAGACAGGATCATGCTTGGGATGTTTAGCACCACCATGGCTACACTGTATTGTTAATACACTAGTTCTATCAGCACTACGGCAAGTATGTCTCCTCGAGCTGGGAACTACACCTCCTAGCTGCACATGCAGACATGTCTTTAGACATGGAGGGTTCAAGTCATCTCTGCACTGAAGCTAAGCTTAGTGCACGGTCCATGTGTGGTGGAGCAAAGATACCTCTATGCCATCTTTACCCTTTCCTTATCCTGTGCCAGCTGGAGGCCACTTTGGCCCCTGGTGCAGGTCAGTGCAGCCTGGATTTGCCCTAATTCTTGCCCATCCGCCTATGGTCCTGAGGGGGCCAGAATGCAGCCATGCTCCAGCCAGGTCTCTGCAGTCCCAGGAATGTCCCTGATGTGACCCTTCATAGGGGCACAGCCAGCTCTACACCAGCTGGGGAAGCTGCCGGTACCAAGTAAATTCACCAACTGCACAGCCCCTACCCATAGCATAGCTGGCACACACAAGAGATGCAATGAGGAAGTGAGTTGGACCCAGAGAGGTCAAGCAACTTGTTCAAAAGCCACACAACCATTCACTGCCAGGGCAGGGATAAGATCTCAAGACTTCCTGGATCCCAATTTTCTTCCCCCATTTTTCTCTCTCTCTCTGACTTTTCCAAAGCTTAAAATATGTGCAGTGAAATGTCAGCAATATGCATTGATTTTTTTTAGGAGTCAGCAGTCTGGATACAAAACAACCCCCTCAATGTGGTGTATGGAGATAAGGGAGAGGAGATGTCATTCTTTCTCCGGTGTGTTTCCCTTTAAATAGAGTGGAGCTTCCTTGCCTGGTAGAAGGGCAGCTGCCATTTCATGTTTCAGTTCAGCTGTAGCCTATTACAGATTAAATCACTACTGTGTTTGCACTGTCTCTCATGGAAACTTTACATTTGTTCTTTCTGTGTTTGCTGCTTTCCTTACTCTGAATTAAAATGCCAATTATACATCTAGACTGAAAATGCTTTATACTTTGTCCATCCGAAAACATAGCACCACTCCCCAGGTACAGTGCTACAGCTCCTGACACTCACAGTGCCTTTTTAAAGTTTAGACATCGAACCTTCTCCAGCAATCTCTTCTTTCTTCCTTCCTTCACTCATTCACTCTCTTCTTTTTCATTCCCCTCCCAACCTGTTCATAACAGGTCCACAACCCAAATCGTCAGAAATACTGGGCATAGTGAGAACTAGGAACGAGGACAGTGCAGAAAGCGAGCTGTGGAACAGTCTTCTCTGTTCACCCCCGAGCCCTGGCCAAACTCCATCTTGGATCATTTCATTCTGCCTCTTTAAAATTCCCCCAGGAGTTTCTATCAGACATAATGTTCTTCACTTCCTGTTTGTGGTGGTGTAATTTAATAGCTGGCATGTTTCTACTTGGAGGTGGCTGCATTTCTATAGCAGGCAAAATGATTTCTGGGTGCATGATGCCCTGGACCTTCTGCATAAAGGACACTCTGTAACAGGAAGGCATAATTCTTATTCTCTCCCACAGAGACTAGTATAAAAAGAGATTTAAGTGGTGCATTCTCTGCTGCCCAACTTTGAAGCTATCTGAATTTTATATTTAACCCAGAGTCCAGCACACTCATCAGGTGACGTCGAGGTCTCTCTCTCTCCTAAAAACACTTTGAAAGGTTTCCTGTCCAATGTCATGTTGACAAGGCTAAGACATGCTGGGGAAATGTCACGGCTGAATGGCCCCGGGGAGATGGCTTTGTCAAACACTGAGTACGTGTAGAAGGTTAAGGCAAAGGAAGCATTTGCTGAAGTTTAAGCCACCCGACTGCAGCCTGCTTGCAACAGAACTCTGCTGTATTGAGCTAGTGGCTTTGCTGCACTTGCAAGGGGAGCTCCTCTCCCTCTTATGTCTTGTTACTACCCCGTTTTTCTCCATGTCCACAGTGAGTACAGGAGGAGGGGTTGTGTCACCTCGGGACTGACCTACACAGCCCTCTGGGAATATACTCCATACCACCTTTATCAAGCAGATATCACCCTCCATTCTGAGAATGAGAGCCCATAGGCACAGGATACACATGGCATGCAGCCAGCATGGACATTAGCAAAGGGGAATACAGACGTACCTGGTCACTTCTCTTATAACCCTCTCCAGCCTTTTTTATGTGACTGCTGGATTGATCGACTAAGGGTAAAATCTGCTTCAGGTAACTTCATATGAGTACATACACATGCGCATAACATACCTGCACCAATGAGATACAAAACAGACAACAAACCACCACATGCACACATGACAACAACGCACTTCCCAGTGAGCTACACTCCACCACCACCACTCCCAGTTGCATGGACGCAGAGGTAACACGGCCCATAAAGAAATAGAGGCACACACAATCCCCTCCTCTGCTACACTCCATATGCACATGCACACAAAGACACCACACATGTATATATACAACACTCATATTTCCATGCAAGCGCAATATGCACCCCACATCCAAACACATACTGTACAACCTAAACACACAGTCAGACACCTCCACAAAACACTCAAGCTCAAACCCACAAGTATCCACATTTATGAACATAACCACACTCAGGCATACGCAAAATACATATAACCCAGATTCCCCTCACTGAGTTGGTACAAAGCATTATATTCATTCACACATAAAGAATCTCAAACTCAAACACACAACACACACGTTTATACAGCAGGGCTGAAATGGAAAACAGCAGTGCAGTGCGGTGAGTGTGTATGGTAGCTATTGTGCACTCAGATATGCACCCACACCAACTGGGACACTGAAACAGTCATGGTCTCAGACAGGAGCAGGCAGTGAGAATGAATGGGGATCGGCCAGTTAGACATATGTGTAGACAGATTCTGTTTCTCTTTAGGGCAGGTAAGTATTGAAGGTAGAAGATTAAGACACAGAGAAGGAAGATACTAATAATAGTCACTTCCAGCCTTCCTGAAAGGGTAAGTGCTGGCTCCAGCCAATTATCCAGGGCCTTTCCCACCTCTCATATCAGGTGGTGTGGAGGTGAAGGGGTTTTCTTCTACTCCAGTAGCCAAATCCTCAATTCCTGGCTGCATGTATGTAGCAGGCAGTTCTGAATCTGACACCTCACAGGCAGCTCGTCCATGAGTGAAATACAGAGAGTTATATGGAGAACTGTATATAGGGGCACTGCTTTCTCTTTCTCTGCCTATTTGTCAGTATTCCTAATGCATCAATGCCTAAGGACCTCAATCAGGGATCAGGGCCTGTGAAACACATTACCACACAATAGCATCTTCCCCACAGAGCTTACAGCTGTTCCCCATTTTCATGAGTGACACATACATATATATATGGCAGGTGGGTGGAGAAAGAGAGAGATAGGGAAGCAGAGAAAACTTCCTAGGCATCTATTACACATGTGGAGGTGATATCTATGTGAAGAATTAATTTATCACACACCTCTGACCATTCATGCAACTTCCCCAGGACTCATAACAGAGTTCAAAAAAGAACTAGATAAATTCATGGAGGATAAGTCCATCAATGGCTATTAGCCAGGATGGGCAGGGATAGTGTCCCTAGTCTCTGTTAGCCAGAAGCTGGGAATGGGCCACAGGGCATGGATCACTTGATGAGTACCTGTTCTGTTCATTCCCTCTGGGGCACCTGGCATTGGCTACAGTTGGAAGAGAGGATACTGGGCTAGATGGACCATTAATCTGACCCAGTATGTTCATTCTTATGTTCATCCAAATTACTGAACAGCTTCAGGCAGATACTGATTTTTTTGTTCTTTTCTAATTAAGCTTGTCAAAGGAATGTTCCCTCCTTTCCCCTTCCCTCCCCACCCAAAATACAGAAATTCCCCCTCAAATTTGCACCTGCTCAAGGCCCTAGATGGGCAAGACTCAGTCCTGAGCCCATAACTGTTTTTCATGACATAAAACTTGATAATTCTGAGGTCCGATACACTGAGCCCCTACAGAGCTAGAACCAGGACCATTACACCATGAGGGAGGGGATATTTCCGGCTTCTCAGTGGGACACTGCATTGTTTCTATCCCTGCAAGACCCTGAGAGATGACACTTTGCATTAGCGACATTTTTAGCTTCAGAAAAGCTATTTCTAGCCGTTCTTACAGGCTTTTGTGGCTCCTACTGAGCCAGGCACAGTTGGAGTCATGGGCTGGATCTTCAGCTGGCTTCAATGGAACTCTGCCAAATTACTCCAGTGAAAATCTGGCCCCATGATAACTAAGGCACCTGGAATGAAATTCTAGCCCTAGTGAAGTCAATGACAAAACTTGCAGTGCCTTCAATGGGGCTAGAATTTCACTCCTGACTTTAGAAATAGAAGGATATTAAAAAAACAGTTCTAATTAAAAATAAATAAATACATAGATAACCGTATAAGGTATCTATAGTTTTGTTGGCTGTCATGTAAAGATTACATAAGGGTGTGGTATAATGAGTTCATTAGCCTGAATTTTGGATGGCCACATTATTCACAAGTGGAGTAGCCATAACTGAGTTTGGCTTGGTGTCCTAAGTGAATCTCAGTAAATCCCTTCCAGGACCATGAAATCAGACTTTGAAGTCATAACATAATTATATATAGATATATAACATAACATAACATAATAGTCACTTGGCTAGGACTGAATATTTTGCGTTCTGGGCCTCACACCAAGATTATCTGGGAAAAAAGTTCCATATTTGGGGAAAGAAAAAGGAAGCGTTGTTTATATCTAGATATAGATATAGATATAATATTAAATGACAGCTATTTGAAGGTGTTCAGTGGTTTGGAAAGTTAGAGTAAGTCCTGGCGGAGATGGATTAGTGGACAAAGGGGCAGGTTAGACAGCCAAAGGTATATGATGAGTTCATTTTTCTCAATGGCTCTGTAATTTATCCCATGGTTCTGCCATTTGTCATCTGGATATCATCATTTCAGAGGGGCCCTACTGCTGCAGGGAGCTGATTGCCCTTGAATGGCTTAAATTGGGATGGAGCATGTCTAGCACTGCACAGGATCACAGTCATGGTTGGAATGTGTCTGTATCTCTATACAGGTACACTGTCCTAAACAAAAAGTGTTGTTAAAAATAGTTAATGTTGCTTAAGTGCCTTTATCATCAACAACCATAAGAAAAGCCAGGAAATCATTAGTTACGTCTTTACTCAACCCTTTGAACTACCACCATGATTCGATCTTCATAGGGATCATGGATTTTAAAACCAGAAAGGACAGCTACAATCATCTAGTCTAATCTCTTGTACAACCACGACCACAGAGCCTCACCCACCCAAGAACTATCTCCACTGTGCAAATAGTGAACTGAGGACCAGATTTACAAAGTGCTTTTGAAAATCCCACTAGGCACCTATCTGCATCTTTAGGTGCCTAAATACTTTTGTAAATCTGGCCTGAGGGATTAAGTGACTTTGTCCAATGTCACACAGGAATTCTTTAGCCCAACCAGGAATGAGACCCAGATCCCCTGAGTCTCAATCCAGTGCTTTGGTCGCAAGATCACAATTCTTCTCTATAGTACCTCACCCATATCCACCACTCACTGCACACATGCCTCCACACAGAACAGACAACTTTTAACACCAACCACATGGAGACATTAAATGGGGATGTTTCCTAATTGTTCACAACATTGAACTAGTGCTGAGATGCTGTAAATGCTTAGTGTGTGTGTGGTGTAGATTTTTAATTGATGGTTATGTCTGAGGGTATTGTGATGATTGATTGTTAATAGAGGGGCTTGTTTGTATTTTGAGTGGAAAGGAAGTGACCTTTTGTAACAGTGTTGTTTTGGTGATGTAATGAAGTCTCACGCTGTGCTTGGGTTTTCCTATAGCTGTTGTCTGTGGTGAGAGTTTATAGTGTCTTAGAGTCCAAGGCCAGAAGGGATCATTATAATTATCTAGTCTGATCTCCTGTATAACACAGGCCAGAGAACTGTCCCATAATAATTCCTAGAGCAGAACTTTTGGGGAAAAAACAGCCAATCTTGATTTAAAATTTGCCAGTGGTGGAAAATTCACCACAACCCCTAGTAAATTGTTCCAGTAGTTAACCCTCGCCAATTTTTCAACATCTGTCTTGAATTGTGGATACCACAACTGGACACAATATTCTGGCAGTGGTCATAACACTGCCAAACACAGAGGCAAAATAACCTCTCTTCTCCTACTTGAAATTCCCCCGTTTATGTCTCCGAGCACCATATTAGCTCTCTTGGCCACAGCGTCACCAAATCTTTTTCAAAGTCACTATTTCCCAGGACAGAGTCCCCCATCCTGTAAGTATGGCTACATTCTTTGTTCCCATTTACATTTAGCCATATTAAAATGCATAGCATTTGGTTACACTCCATTAGGGTTGTACACTTTGTATGGAGCTGGAGAGAGGATATATGCTTGAAAATTTTGGCCTAAAACTTCGTCATTGGAGGGGAGATTCCAGATTCTCTTGTGAGACATACAACACTTGATTGCAGTCCTGGGTGGCCCCTGAGATACTAGATCTTAAAACTACAATGTTATTCTGTATAGAGATGGTTTTTTAGATAACTAAAAGATATAAGTTAAAATACTTTTCTTCCTGTAAGTCCTGTATAGTTGAAACCACATTATTAAAAGATCCTGGATTTACAGGTAGAGAGATATAAAAAAAAATAATAAAAAACACACACACAATATCATCCAAAAAAATTAAAACTTAAAAACAATTTTAATTTTTTTTTTGGTGTGACCTATTGCCTAGGGAATCACAGGCATAACACAGAAGAGGTGTAACAACTCACATGTAACGCTGTTTTTCCAGGCTCATGCACTAAAACCTTCACAACAAACCAGACAATCTCACATTCTCTTTCCTCCTCCAACCACCAAAACAAAAAACTTCGTTAAAATGAAGGGGCTACAGCTGTAAATATAGTATGTGTATCAATAACCAAAGCTGAGATCCTTTAGAATGTGATTTTAATAAAACCACAAATCTTGGGAGGTCAGAAAACACATTTAAAATTAAACAAACTGGAAAATATGGAAATGCAGGACTAATATACGCCAACAACCCTAACCCAGCCCTCGTATCCTGGCCAGACAATGGATCCATGTAGGTACAGTAGATATATGTATTTGCCAAGTATCCCAGGACTGTAGCTAGCCATGAATACCTTGCCAGCAACCCAGGCAGCTAGGAATAACTTTATCCTCTGGCATTTTGCCTGCAGCTGCAGGCATCTTAAATCATATCCACTGTGGTTTACAAAGCAGAATATGCATAGCCTACCTGCAAAGACATGCCACCTTTAAGATGTCCAAGGCTGCAGGGAGTCCAACCAGTTTCAGCCTGAAGTGAATTATAAATTATACACTTCAAGCATCACTCAACTGCAGCAGCCTCTGGGGCAGGGCCAGCAGTCAACAGGCTCACAGTGTTCTGCACAACCAGCAGGAGACAAGGACAGCAGCAAGGGAACAAGCCCCTCCTTATACAAAATAAACTGTGGGTTCTTTAGCATCCACACACAGCAGACAGGACTCCATTTTAAATGTACTGCCTGAAAAATGTACCCAATAGCCTACATGGAACTCACTGTATCTAACCTGAGGATAAAAGCTGAGCCAGCCAGAGACTCCCAGCAAGGCTCCTTTTTCAACTCTATGTTTAGACTACAAAGTAAATCACCTTTTCACTGAGACTAAAGCTTGAACTTAAATATCCCAAGTTTTAGGAAAAACTTGAACATGATAAAAATACACAAGAAAAAACATTATGTGTGGGGCGGGGGGTAGAAATCACAGGTTTAGGTGCTGATTTTTAACCAGCTCTGTTTTTTTCCTAGATATTCATCCAGCATCTAGCACAAAAGGACCCTGGTTTCTCCTGTAAAACCCTGATACCAAGACTTTGAGGCTCTGGCCCAATACCAATAATAAATAACAAGAGTATCCAACTGAAACTTCAAAGGGAATTGCAGGTAAACAGGATGTAGTGACATTCCATGGGAACGTCATTGAAATCAAACCATCTCTGATGAACGGAGAACATCAATCAAAAAATGTTTCCTCATAATTTTTCCAACCAGCTCAAAATGAGAGGCTTTCCATTGACTTCTACAGGCATCGGATCAGGCCTATAATGTGCAAGTAGTCCTGCAGGTTTCAGTGGAGTGGAGCTATATGTGGAGTACAGTCTATTGCGTAAAAGTTCCAGACTCTGCCCTTAGAAATTCATGACAGAGAAGCCCTTTTGGGTCATAGAACCTTATCTTGGCTAGGGCTGAACTCTTCTCTCTAGTATGGTATAGAGAGTTTGGTCTAGTCCAGTGTGCAATGTCTCAAGCAACAGAATTTCCACTACTTCTCCATACAAATGCCCCATTTTATAAGGCACTTCAGAAACTGCTGTAAGCTGCAATGCTGCTTAATGGCCACCACACTCGCCCCTTCCACTGTGTTGAGCACAGTATGAAATCCAAGATATATTAAATTAGCTGAAGAATATGAGGCACAAATTAATTGCTGGTGTCATCAGGACTGGTACATCTCATTGCTTAATTAACCAGCAAGTCACCACACGCCACCGAGCTGTCCACTGTAATACTTGTAATAGATGGGGGCGGAAATTACCCTGAGGGGCTGTCATTAAGTGACAGCGAGTACTGCCACCACCTGTGCTGTATCCTGCACACCCAGGATAGAAAACTATTCAGCAAGCCACAAAGCGAATAGGGAAGTGAGAAATCAAACCAAACATGGTGGTGAACACCCCTAACCCACGGGATATACAAGCAAAGAGACAACTACCGAGAATTAAATCTAGTGCACAGCAGTAACACCTAGACCTTACAAAGATATGTGGACAGAGCAGGACTAGGAATCAAATCAAGGGCCTAATTTCATTGCTGGCATAAGCAGGTGCCACTCCATTATAACCAATGGAGTTACACCCATGGCAGTGGTGACTTTGGCTTCAGGGATGTATGCTAGTGCACAAAAAGCCAGACCACAGAAAGCCCTTGTGAGTCGCTATTGATAGCTTTCTTCGGTTGGCAGACTAGACAAGCCCCATTTAGGGGCTCTTGCACCTAATTAATTAGTACTCAGGGCACAGTTTTATGTAAATTTTATTTAAATCCCAATCAGCGCTCTCATTTCCGTACAGAGTTATTTTTACCATGGCATCAGCACTCAGGTGGGTAAGGAACAGAACCACCCAGGGGAGTGCAGACTGACGTGCACAGCCTGAGAAAGAGACTAGTCCCATTAGGAGCACTGGCAAATCCACCAGGTGGAGTGGCAGCAGCTTCAGTCAAGCAGTACAAGGTTACAAAGGGAAGTGAGGTACGTTCAGCAGGGTCTGAGTCCAGCTGGAAGATTTCAAAGGAGTCTTTGTTATGGTGAGTGGTAGGTGTGGGTCTGGATTGATTCTGGCATGGATGGTAGATGTCTGTGTCGTGGTGAAGATTAACTATGAATCTGGCAGGATGGTTTGGATAGTTTGTGTGCAATGTTCATTGGCGTTAAATGCAGCCTCACGGTTACAGCTGTGCTCAGTGTTGACAGCAAACCTTGAAGCGAGCCTGGATTTGTGGTTCAATATATTTAGCAAACCTGAGAGGAGGAAATTTTCACAGTAGGGAATTCCATGATCTTCTCTCAGCTGGTGTCACCTCCTCCTCCCCCAACAGGTGCCCCACCTAAGTCCCAGGAACCCGCTACTTACTGGAGATGTCTTCAAAGGAGGTCCAGTGGTCTGCTTCCTCTTCCTATGGACACCTGGGTAGTTCCGCCCCAGGGTTTTTGGCAAGGCAATGGCTGGCACTCCTGCTCCTTCCATGTTCTGTCTTTACAGAAACTGCCAGGCAGAACTATTGCCCCCTCTAAATCCCAAAGGTCATCAAGAAGCTAGTCAAACCTCCACCCCAGGAAGTGAGAGGGGAATCCTCTTCTCTCTTGCTGCAGGCTGTGCACGAAACCAGGGGCAGCTGGAGCCCTCAGGAGGCTTACAGTAGTAGCTATGCAACCCTCATGGGGTCCCCTAGCAACTACATGCTAGGAATTATAGGGCTTCACTTTCTAGTGTTTAGGTGCTAGGGGATTCCTAGCTATTGTGCTAAGCCTTCTGGGATATCTGCTCTTCAGCACAGGGCAGAGTCATTTACATTGGGAGAGCCTTTTCCTCTCACTGTGCTCTGTGGAGAGAGAAAGGCCTCTTCCAGTCTCCTTCTCTCCCCCTAGAAGCCTAGAATGGGGGTAGGGGTCCTGCCTACCACCCCTCAGCACAACGACAGAAAATAGTTGGACTGACCAGACACGAATCCTGAAGATGCCAGGACAGTAGTCAGACAAGATGTGTGAGGTAATATCCTTTGTTGGAACGACTTCTGTTGTCTCCCTCACCAAGTTTTAGCTTACAAAGGCCAGAAGGGGAGCGATTTGTAAGCGCACAAGCTTGTCTCTCTCACCAACAGAAGTTGGTCCAGTGAAAGATATTACCTCATCCACTTTGTTTCTCTAATATTCTGGGCTACAATACTGCATACAGGAATGTAGCAGCCACGTTGGAGGAGGACTCCAGCAAGAATGTTCCAGGCCACTGGAGTCTGAAGAGTATCTTTCCTTGGCAGTTTGAGTTCATCTGATTCTCACCGCTACGTAAAACTGACGGGTTTAGTTCATAGCCAAGACCTTGTGAACTTCACTGCAGGGCTCAGTGTTTGTTTACAAACACTGCAGGGGTCACCCAGCTCTAATGACATTGTTTAGAAATAATGGGGGACAGCAATTTTGAACTGCAGCCACATGGCTCTGAACAACTGTTCTGCCCACATAAATTAAAAGAGCAGTGCTATTAGTCCCCATTATGAAGCAGTGACCACCACTAGAGATGGACAAAACTCAGTTTAGAGACTCAGTCCAATCTGGATGCTTAGTCAAATCTTGAGTCTGCCACCAGCTTTCTCCATATCATCTGTTACTGTTCCTTCCAGCAGGAGTAGACATACCACAGGCAAAGCCAGGACTGGCCTTACCATGAGGTGAACTGAGGTGGTCGCCTCAAATGCCAGACTGTGGGGGGGCACCACTAGGACCCAGAGTGTAGAAAATTGTTTCTGCTGCTGGTGCATATGTATTCTCTCTGCTCTAGATGCACAGAGATGGTGGAGTGCTGTGCTGGAGGAAGGAGGGCACAAGAGACATAACAGGCAAGCAGGAGAAAAGGTGAGAGGGAATAACAGAAAGCAGCAGGAGCTGCAGGGAGAGAGGAGGAGGAGCCTCTTATGTACCTCTCGAGCACCCCCAACAGCCTGGACTGATTAACACAAGCTTCTGAGGGAGCTTCCTGTTTCCTACTGCTTCCCTGAACCCACTTGAGGAGAACAGGCAGTCAACTGAAGTAGTAGGAGCCAGTTAGGTCCTTAAGATGCTGATATCTTCCCTCACTCAGGCCCTGCCACGAGCCTGCTTATTTGGCCCCTTCAAATGAGTGGTGAGAGCCACTATAGCTGGCACAGAACAGCAGTCATGAGTGAGAGAAGAAAACACCCCTCTGGGGCAGCATTCAGAGAAAGAAAGAAAGCAAAGGAAGCTTTTCTATCTAAGCAAGAAGGAGCTCTCCTGAGATCCATAGACACAAATGTTCACCGTGAGCCTTCCGGCCCCAGTGAGGATGTGAGTGGTGTGGAGATGCCTGATCTTCCAGTTAGTCAGAGTGCAAGTGACCTGGCAGCTACTGCAGCATCTGTATCTCCATCTCAAATAGATGTAACCATGCACATTCCTGAAGAAAAGTGTAGATCAGAGAAGAGTGTGGTGGAGGTGCAAGAAACAACTGCTGCTGAGTTTAGTTCCTTAAGTCTAGATGATCAAGGATTGTGAACCCACTTGCGCAGTAGCCTGAGGGACTTCCTTGTACTGCATGGGCTACAGCAAGTGAAAACTTCATGTTCCCCAAAGATAATGAAAATAGAAGTTTCCATCCAACACATTACTGGCATAAAATCCCCAATGGTGACAAAGCGGAGAGGCCATGGCTTATGTACTAAAAAACCCAGAATGCTGCATACTGTTTTTGTTGCAAACTCTTCCAGTCTAATGTTCCAGCCACATTGGGTTATACAGGATCATAGGACTGGAAAAATCTGGCTAGAAATCTGGCATGCCATGAGAAGGCAGCAAATCACCAGAGAGCATTCCATAGGTGGAAAGAGCTCGAGAGGAGACTAAGGTTAAAGGCCACCATAGATGATCAGCATCAAGAGAAGATTGCATCTGAGTCTCTTTCCTGGCAAAATGTTCTGAAAAGGCTCATTGCCACTGTGAGAATGCTTGCTACCCAAAACCTAGCACTGCATGGCACTTCATATCAGCTGTATGTGCCAAACAATGGAAACTTCCTTCAAATTGTGGAGCTGATGGCTGAATTTAATGCTGTACTTCAGGAGCATCTACGAAGAGTCACCACCCAAGAAATGTACACACACCACTACCTTGGAAAAACAATTCATAATGAGATCATGCAATTACTAGCAACAAAAGTCAAACAGAAGATTGTGGCAGATCTGAAGTCAGCAAGATATTACTCTGTTATTCTGAACTGCACACCTAACATCAGTCATACAGAACAAATGACCTTAATAGCGCATTTTGTAACAACAACAGAACCTAGTGAAAACGTCCTTGCATTGGTGACTGTCAGAGAGCATTTTCTAGAATTTATTGACACCGATGATACTACAGGAGCTGGTATGACAAATGTCCATCTTAAAAAGCTGGAAGATATGGGAATTGCGATAGCTGACATGAGAGGTCAGGGCTACGATAATGGTGCCAACATGAGAGGAAAGACCAGAGTGCAGACATGGATCCGAGCGTTAAACCCTCAAGCTTTTTTGGTCTCATGCAGTTCTCATTCACTGAACTTGGTGGCCAGTGATGCAGCATCAGCTTCTAGTGAGGCTGCTAAATTTTTTAAGGTAATTCAAAGCATCTATGTATTTTTCTCTGCATCAAGTCATCTATGGCAAATTTTGAAGCAACATCTGGGAACATCCTCTCTGACACTGAAACCACTGAGTGTCACATGATGGGAAAGTCGAGTGGAGGTGATAAAGCAAGAGACTCCAAGGTGTTGACCTTCATATATCTGGAGAAATGGAACAACTGGACAAAGCAAAGTCATACCTACAGTCTTACCAGTCAGATGAGGGAGTTCAAAATATTCTGAAGAATGGACAGAAGTTGGCAGAGGAACTTCACACTGAAGCTATTTTCCCAACCATTCAAGAATACAAGACTCACCAAAGAAGAAATTTTGATTACAAGCACAGGATAATCCCATAAGAGACCCCAAACAACAATTCAAAGTTGAATTCTCTAACCAGGTGCTAGATTGTGCAATACAGTCAGTTGAAGAATGTTTCATGCAGCTCAAGGAACACGGCAGTATGTTTGGGATGTTGTATGATATTCCAAAACTCCTCACTATACCGGAAGAGACCTACACCCAGCAATGCAGGGCACTAGAGAAAGTGTTGACACACTCAATATTGATGTAAGTGATTTAGGTGATGAACTGAAAGCCCTTTCAAGATACATTTCAGCAGGATCAACTCCAAAGGCTGTTCTGGAATATACGTGCACAAATAAGATGACTACCCTCTTTCCAAATGCTTTTGTTGCTCTGAGCCTACTTCTAATAGTTCCTGTAACAGTTGTCAGTGGAGAACGCAGCTTCTCCAAGCTGAAGTTAATAAAAACACATCTACGCTCCACAATGACACAGGAGAGGCTGGTCGGCCTTGCAACAATCTCAACAGAGCATGAGCAGGCCCAGACTGTGGACCTTCAGGAAGCAGTTCAAATCTTTGCAACCAAGAGGCCATGGAAAGCACCATTTTGGTTATTCAAATAGATAAAAATGCCAGTGTTTACTATGCAGACAAGAAAAGTTACATTTGCTGTTCAGGTGTTTGACAGTTAAGTGTTACTTAAAATTTTTGAACAAGGCATTTTATGTTGTTGGTTCTCCTTTATTGGGGTAGGTAGCAAAGCAGTACCATGAGAGGAGTAGAACAGGAAGAAGGCAAAAGGTTTGGCCCAAGCAAGGTGGTATGAGGGCGTCATCTGAGCTCCCCGCCTCAAGTGCCAAAATGTTGTGGGCTGGCCCTGGGCGAAGCCTTTCTTGTATCATTTCAGCATGTTTAGATCCAGTCCAGGACTAAAGCAGGAGATGCAGAAGCAGCTCATCAGTTCAAGGCAGCTGGACTCACTGCCCTATCAACACAGAACAATAGTCTTTCCCTGTTTCACATCTGTTGCCTTCTAGTAGCTGTCACAACTTGTAAGTATGTTATGCTTGTGGAACTTTGTATCCTCATCTTGCTCAGGCTGCTGTAGTTAGACAGATTGCATTCAAGAATTAATTACTGGCTGAACCCTACACAGGAGACATGGGAGATCAGGAGCAATCTGGGACAGCGTAACACAGCAGTTTTTAACTGCACCTATTCTGAAAGACTCTCTAATCACAGTTAGGACATGGTTTGAGTGAGTGCACACAGCCTGACTGCACATGAGCTGGCAATGAATGAATTAGTATCAGTGACACCTACCTATTTAATAGAGCTCATTGGGGATTTTTTGAATAAATGTTCTTTGCTCAGAAAAGGCCAATTCATCAAAACCAAAAATTTTCACAGTTACTGCTCAGTTTCAACTAAACTTTTGTTGGAAAGGTTTCTCAAGTCTGTGATTGATGGGGAGGGAGGAAGAGAGACCCCAGAACAGTCAATAGCCCTGGAGTTAGGGTACTCACCTGGGAGTTGGGAGACTCAGGGTCAAGTCCTTGTTATGAATCAGCAGGGGACCTGAGGTCTCTGATTAGGGCACTCACTGGGCTAGGGGCTAACATGGTGGCGGTGGGACACTTCCTGAAACAGCAGCATGTTTCACAAAAAGAATTTCTGTTAACTCTCACAACTCTCAATATATTACCTAAGTTGCTCTTAGGAAAGTTTGTTTTGCTAATCTTGATATAAGGGAAGGTTATGCTGCCACTTGCTCAGGAATGTGCCAATAAGCATAACTATATAAGGTTATACTTTCTACCCCTTGTTTATTTTGGTCCTCTCACTCCCCTCCTTCCCCCTCGTAACTTTAAAATCCTCTTTGTAAACTGAAATAAACCCTCATCCCTCTGGTCTGTAGGAAGGGGTGTTTAATCCCTTGTCCTGACTAGTCTTTGCCTGACTCCTTGGGAAAAGCGTGTTTTGTACTTGGGGCAGAGTTACCATCCTCTAGCAGCAGAAAGCCTCTGGGTGCTATTGGCAGGGAAGCCTGAGACTGAAGAAGGTACCACCCCACCAATCAAAGTCTCAGCTGAAGGAGGTAATAACCAAATGTGCTACCAACTTCACATGCTACTATACCTATGGCAGCCCCTGAACTGAGGCCAGCCAATGGTTAAATAGCATTGGCAAAATATTTGGGGGTCCCTGAGGTGAAGAAGGGGCTATATAAGAGAAAAATCCTTGTATTATCACCATTGTCTGTCAGTAGCTCTACCCAGAACCCTCAGTACCTGCAAATCCAGTCTGGCCCAGCCCTTTGTGGTCATGGTCTACCCCAAATATGAAGAGTTTCCAGGCAGTAGCTCCAAGGATATTGGAAGGATTCCAAGGTGATATTGTTGAAGGCTAATAGAGCTTAATAACCAATTAGCTCTATTAACTTTCCCCGCTACCCACGGTCTTTTGTGTGATGAGAGACAGATGTTGCCCAGATGTTCCCCTGGCCAGCTCAGCTAATGCCGCTCAACTGTGAACCTGCACAGCAGATATATTTAAAGATTCTGAAAAGATGCCATTAATCGTGCAATTGATGGCATGAAGGAGCAGAGAAGAGAGGGAGGAAGAATGAATGAATAAATGTTAATAAAGGAAGAGAAAAAGTCAAATCTGTGGGGCTTTTTTCCCCTGGAACACATAGTCCATGCTCTGGCAGATGGTGTTTCCCATCTGTGCCAGTTTATGTTTCCTGCAGCCAGCTAAATCATGCCAAAGTACCCTAACCCCTCTATTCTTTTGAAGTGCTGTGGCATACACCGCCATCTGGCAAGGAAGTATGTGTTACACACACACATACACCTTCAGATACCACGGTGATGAGGGCACTAAATTTGCCTAGACTGAATAGGTATATCACAAATGTGTATCAACTAATATATGAAAGGGGCCCCTTTTGCATTAGCTCAGATTGAGTCAATATGATTTCATGAGTAAAACATATGCTCCTTATACAGCGTTTGTATTTAATGAGACAGCATGATCTGTAGTGATACAACAGGGAGTCAAGTCAAACAATTTTTATTTCTAATCCAAAGTCTATTGTTGACTCATGACCAGGTCTCACAGGAATCATTTAAACTCTCTCTGCAAATCTGTAAAATGGGGATAATACCAACGACGTTGTGAAGAATGTTCGAGCACACAACATGGTGGGTGTGTGCCCCAGGCTGCAGTTGACCATTACCACTCTTCCTTTCTGAAGTACTGCAGAAAGTGGAGTATGGAGATAAGAAAAGAGAACTCCTCCACCTTTACCACAAATTCTTATTCCTGCGAGGGGTTTGAGTGGAGGAAGCTGGACAGGGCTTCAGCTTCTAAAAGAATTCTACAACTAAACCGTAAAGGGGTAGTTTTTCTCCACAGCATTTTTATGGCAGCATGTAACATACATAACACAGATCGTGTTTTACAAATTGAACGGGTCAGATGTATTGATTTATTACAGATCCTGACTACAGTTTCCTTCAGATAAAGTATTACCATCCACGTACACGCACTGTATCAGAGACAGTATCATCCCTCTGTGTGTATGTATGAGATGTCTCATTTCACCCTGTGTGCACCGCATTAACATCTCCTCACACAGACACCGGCATTTTCAAACCATCTCTTTAGACTAGTTGAAATCGCTACAGAAACTGTAACTCCACCTTCCTGTGCCTGAAGAAGTCATTGCAAGCAGAACCAAGATAATGTCCCTCTCTCTCCCATATGCTCACATTTGGTGTTTTCCTTACACAAGGATGGAGGTTTGAACATTTTCCCTCTCTCCTTGAAGAATGAAGTTTCCTTGTATATAAGCTATGACTACATTTCTACTTTCCATGCATTGTGGATTTGGTGTGGGGGGTACAAGAGGGAGGATTTTGGGGGGATAGTTTATGGTCATATATGATTTATACATTGCTATATAGGAAGTTACCTTGTCAATAAAATAACATTAACTTGAATGTGTCTAAATGCCTAATTTACTTTATACTAGAGCTGTGGGAAAAGCTTTTATGGGTGGGATTTCTAACCATTTCGGGCTCCCATCCCACGCAGGGTGCATAGGTGAAAATTCCTGGCTCACGGCGTGAGGGAGAAAAGATTGTTTTTGACCCTAGCTTTCTCTGCCATGTTTTCGAAGGCTCCATTTGTCTGTGTTTTATCTTATCCCATCAGAAATCTGAGAATCAGGGCACATAGCTCTTAAGGCAGAAGATTATTGCAAATCAGAGGTACAAGTGAGTGGGGAGAAGAAACTTCTTAGCGTGCCTCAGGCAGGGATAGCGCTTCCATTTAGGCAGCCTAGGCAATCGCCTAGGACTCCAGGATTATTAGGGAGCAGCATTTTGCCGGAGGAGTCGGGGGGAGGCAGGCAGCTCCGGTGGACCTGCTGCAGTCATACCTGCGGAGGGTCCCCTGGTCCCTTGGCTCCAGTGGAGCTGCCGCAGGCATTCCTGCGGACGGTCCGCTGCTCCCGCGGCTCCGGTGGACCTCCCGTAGGCATGGCTGCGGCAGCTCCACTGGAGCCGCAGACCAGCGGACCCTCTCCGCAGGCATGACTGTTGCAGGTCTACCGGAGCTGCGGGACCAGCGCACTGGGCGGTGAAATGGCCATGTGCCTAGAGCGCTAAAAACACTAGCGCCGGTCCTGGCCTCAGGAGGCATGTGACCAGGGTTCATCACCAATTTGGTCTGCTGCTTGGATCATTAGCTTTCCTGGCCTGGACAGGGTACTGATGGGGAGTGCGACGTGAACGCTGATCCATGACCCCAGGACAAAACTTGGATAGTAAGAGACTCTATTCCTATAGGCCCTAAATCCAGAGGCCTGCCATATCTAGCATTAATTAGCTCACAGCACCAACACTAAATGGAAGAGAAAAATTAGGGGACTAGAATATTATGCAAAGGGGCAGGGCTGATTGAATGCTAATAAATCAGCAGCCCCACTATTTCATTCCAGGGAATGCATGTGTGAGGGGCAGAATACCTTTTCCTTGCATTCAGCCAATTCTGAGGCTTTACATTCATTTTGAGAGTAATTTTTATCTCAAAATGTGCATTGGGAATGTTTTGTTTTGAAAAACCTGCTCTGGGTCACAGGAGGGGGCTGAGCTGGGGTGGGAGGGTGACATACAAACCTTCGGAGATATAAGGCAGCACAGTTGCTGTAAAGTAGGGCTCCTGGTGACAGCATTCCTCATGATATATTGTGTTGAACTGGCTTGTCTGGCACAGTGCAGAGGCTCCATTGCCTCTTGGCACAGTACACACATTTCCTTTTTATGCTACACCTGGCTCCTAGAAGGAGTACCACTAAGAGAGGAGAACTGACCATTCCTTCCTGGACTATAAAGGGCCTGAAGATAAAAATAGTGGTATACATAGATTCAGAACACAGTTACTTTTCCCCAAATGAGGGAATAAGCCCATGTTCTGTCTCCCATTCACTAGAAATGGGGGACTGTCCACTTGATTATTAAAGTTACTTTCGCTCCATACAGCTTCTCCTTCCTGAGGGAGTCAAATAGAGCAATCAGAGACATCCTCTGCTGCTATGCATTTATTATTAATGTATTTTCTTGCAAGAAGTCCTGTACAGTTGAACAGGAAGGGCAAGCTGGTGTTAGTTAGACTGACATTAAGCATCTAGATTAGTGGTTCTTAATGTTTACTACAGCCTGCACCCCTTTGGTTCTCAAAATCATTGAAGTAGGTCAGTTCTTTAAACCTAGCTATATCATAACTATAGAATGAAAGAAATAGAATTATATGTTTATTTTAATTTTGCAGTAAAATTAAGAATACATGAAAAATTACGGTACACACTTTTTTTAGAATTATATATTTATTATTTCTTCCTTTCTTTACATAGACAACAAATCCTGATTTATTCCTAGCATGGCAGGGGCACCAGCAGTGCAAATTGATCCACTCACATCAAGCATTATCTTATGCTTAGGTTTGATGAAACAAAGTAGTTGTACTTACGTGCCTGTGCTTAATTTGTGTTTTCGATGATTTATCTTCTAAAAAAATCTGGCATGTCTCGCACGCCCAGAAGGGGCACCTCAGGTTAAGAACCAGTGATCTAGATGAAGATAGTTGTATCATACTCAAGACTTAAGAAGTGCACTTATTGTTAAGGGCTGTTTTTTGTTTATTTGTTTGTTACCATGGGTTGTACTAGCTGATCAGCAGCAAGGCTAGAATGCTAATATTAGGGAAAAAGAGCAATACATAGGAATGTGGGCATCTTGTTAACACCATGACTGAGAAAGGAGGTGCTGTTCTTTGTGATGAGTTCTAATCTTTGCAGCTTCATCTGTAACCACATTGCAGAATGATTTAGGATGCAATAGTGAGTAGACAGCAACAGCTTCCTTAACGCAGAGGGAAGTTCCAATAGCTCTGGCTCAAGCTCAGGGCACCACCAGCTCTAGCAGACATAAGCAAAACAAGTTAGCATCCAAAGATATGGAAAGCCTCCTGTGGTTGCCATTTCTCCTTACACGCCTTGCTTGATAAGATAAACAGACTGAGCTCCAGCGTTAACAAAGAGACAGTTAAGGAGTGACTTGATCACAGTCTATAAGTACATACATGGGGAACAAATATTTAATAATGGGCCCTGCAGTCTAACAGAGAAAGCTGTAATATGATCCAAATAGTTAGAAGCTGATGCTAAACAACTGCAGACTAGAAATAAGGTGTAACTTTTTAATGGTGAGTGTAATTAACCATTGGAACAACTTAACCAAGGGTTGTGGTGGATTCTCCATCCCTGACAAATTTTAAACCAAGGATTAGATGTTTTTCTAAAGATCTGCTCTAGGAATTACCTTTGGGCCTTGGAATCTATGAATAATTGGGTGGCTGAGTTACAGAGGAGGCCTTTTGCGTCCAATTACACTACCTAAAACTACTCCCCATCTTTCTGCAAGGCTTTAGCATATTGACTTTGGTGTCTTTCTAGTGCAGCTCAAGCCTCAGCCTTGGAGTACAGACATGCTAGTTCATGTGGTGTATTGTACAGAGTTTGTTAGTGGTAGATACTACAAGAGTTTCCCAGTGTCAGCAATAGATTATGTGTGAGGCAAATCTACACAGATACACTGTTTGAAAAAAAGATGTGAACAAGATGTTGGGAGGTTCTATCCCTTCCTCACCTGCCCAAAATCCCACCCCTCTTTACCTTCCCCTCTTCCCTGAGAAAAAACAGCTTCCACTTCCTTCCCCAGGTTTGTTTGGCTTCTCCCTCTTCTCACCCCCAAGGAGCAGGTGGTAGCAAGTATTGTACAAGGCTGCTGGCAACATACGTCTCTACCTTACTTGGACAGCTCTGACCCTGTGTTTTACACAAGTCAGGGAGGCATCATGTAACATGTACCATCACAAAGGTCCAAGATCTCACCCAAATAAGCTGTTGGGGTGTTATGGTGACACATATATCTACTTACACCCACAGTAGAAAGACCTCAGGTCTTTTCTCCAGCCTCCAATCACTACCATTACTCCTTGTAGATATAGGGAACCAGTGGTACCCCCTCACCAACAGCCATCAGGATCATTTGTCATGAAGACTATCAAGGAAGCAGGTAAGGCCCTGCCTCCCACTATTATCCTATAGACAGAAGGAGCCTCTCCTTTCCTAGTGCTGTATATTAAAAACATTTCAATATACAGGAGACAAATTGGATTGTGGAAACTATTGAGGAATGGCTGTCTTTTCCAACTCTGGAAAGATTCTTGCCAGAATACTCCTCAACCGGCTGCTCCCCTTGGCTGTAGAAATCCTCACAGAATCGCAATGTGGATACAGGCCATCTTGAGGTACCATGAACATGATCTTCACTGCCCATCAAGTTCCAGAACAGTGCTGTGCGAAACACTGACCTCTGTATATGGCCTTCATCAACCTCACGAAAGCATTCGACTCCTTCAGTCATGAAGGTCTGTGGAGAATTCTTCTTCAATTTGGATGCCCACCAAAATTTGTTGTTGCCCTCCAACTCTTCCATGACAACCTGTCTGTGATGGTTGTCAGCAATGGATCCAAAACTGACCACTTCCTAGTCAAGACAGGAGTCAAGCAAGGTTTTGTCGTCACATCAACCCTTTTCTCCATCTTCCTTGCTATCATCCTCCTTCTCATTGGTGACAAGCTCCCCTCCAGACTTGACATCCAGTATAGAATGGATGGCAAGCTTTTCAACCTCTATCACTAAATTGGTCACTGAATTCCAATACACAGATGCCTGTGCCCTGTGCCCACTGGGAAGAAGATCTTCAAAAATAACCAAACACTTTCTCTGAGGCTTACACCCAACTCAGCCTCACACTTAACACCAAGAAACTAAAGGACTCCACCAACAGACTCCAAATCATCAGGATCCTGCTCCTATAATTCAGAACAATAAAGAAACCCTGGAGAACATCGAGCACTTCCTTTACCTCTGCAACTATCTGTCAGAGAAAGTTGATCTTGACAAGGAAATTCAACACTGCTATCAACACACTAGTGCAGCTTTCAGATGTTTTAGAAAACGTGTCTTTGAAGATCACAAGATCAAGAATCAAACCAACCTTCTTGTATAGGAGGCCATTGTTATTCCTGCTCTTTTGTACGGTGCTGAGACCTGGGTTATGAACAGTAGACATTTCAATGATCTTGAAAGATGCCATCAACGGTGCTTTCGAAAGATCTTCCAAATCGAGTGGGACGACTGATATACCAATATCAGTATTCTGTTCCAAGCCAAAATTTCCAGCATTGAAGCTATGATTATCTGTCACCAACTCTGTTGGGCTGTTCATGTTCTTCAAATGCCAGAAAGTCGACTCCCGAAGCAGGTCATGTTTGCACGTCTGAGCCGTTGCCAATGGTCAAAGAGTGGGCAAAAAAAGCACTTCACAGGCACCCTCCAAGCCAACGTGAAGAAGCGCAATATTGACAAACTCATAGGAAACCCCAGCCCTCGATTTACCAAAATGAAAAAGGGCTTTGTGGCAAGGATGCCTGTAATCTGAGATCCCCTGGAGGCAACAGGAAATGGAGAAATAGGAAAGGAGGCGAGAACATGCCACACCCTGATTTAACCATACAGATCCTCCTCTTCCATTGCAAAATGTTTTCCCCAATTATGACAAGATCTGTGGATCCAAAACAAGTCTCATTAGTTACCTGCGGATCCACCACTGATAACTGGCTGTCATTTTATTGGAAGACAATCATCCTCGAACTCAGAGATCGCCAATGATATTTTAATATCATACAATACTTTTAACAAGATTCTTTGATCCCATAGGTCGGAGCCATCAATTTTCTAGTACCGTTCCCATTTTCACAGATATAGCTCCATTAATAAATTTTCAATTCAACAGCTCTGTCCCCTTTTTGCTCCCCACTTCAGCTAAATACCCAGTGCACTTCTCTTAATAGAAGAAATTTGCTCAAGTATTTGCTCTAATTTAAATGCGAATTTGTATCAGTCATGCTGGTACCTCTTCTACATTTTTCCTGTGGAAAGCTGAGCAGTTATATTTTACTTGCACTCAGATTCCCAGAGAACAAGTGTGAAGTTGAAAAACGGCATTTTTTATGTTTGATAGGAAGGCTACTTAACATTGCAGAGCTCACCAAACCCCTCACCAGGGCCTTTGCAGAGAGGTAATTATACAAGCTATATCTGAAACACTCTTTGCAATCTAGGGCTATATAAGCACATCCTTACTTGTGGGACTGTGAGGAGAGAATTTTAAGTATGCAGCCAGCCATTAAGTCTTACAATAGCACAGTTTTTTTCTAGCAATGATGCCTTGGGCAAGGCCTGTTTAGCCCAAGAAGGAAAAGTTTTCTTAACTATGTTTCTGATACATCTCCCTTAAGATCCCCAAAAGTTTCTCTAAGCCCCATTCTGGATTATAACAGAAATGTTTTCTCCTTATAGTGTGTATGGTAACACCCATTGTTTCATGTTCTCTGTGTATACACACACACACACACACAAATCTTCCTACTGTATTTTCCACTACATGCATCCGATGAAGTGGGCTGCAGCCTACAAAAGCTTATGCTCAAATAAATTTTGTTAGTCTCTAAGGTGCCACAAGTACTCCTGTTCTTTTTGCAATTTACAGTTGCTAAGGTAATAAATATTGAGAATCCAGTACTTGCAAACTGTTGGTGATCAATCCTTAGAGTAAAAGCCTTGTACATTTTTCAGGTAAGTCCAATCATGCCAGGGTCCTCTGAAAAATGAGGCTAAGTGTGTTTTCCTCTCGCCATCCCTGCTCTGTGCTCACCTACCATTCATCAGACACAAGCTGAAACTCAGCCACTCTTCTGCAGACCATGCAGAGCTGAATGAAAACCATGTTGGTTTGATGGCATTGCTGCTCAGATGATCTGTCTTAAAAGAGATATCTATAGCTAAATCCAGTCTCAGGAGGCCAAATGAGTGACAGATTGACTAGAGTGTCTGTGACTCACCTTGGATAATGACACTCAATAAGAATCACAGCTGGATTTGTTCTTAATATAGCTGGGTTGCTTGAAGGGGTTGGATTGGAGTACAGGTTTATGCTGCAAACCAGGCATTGTGGCATCATCTATCAAGGACAAGTAACTCAGTATTGTTATTCTTTTCTTTGGCTATGTTCACATCGGTGTAAGTTTTGTTGCCCACAGGTATGAATAAGCCACCCCTGAGTGATTTACGTTACCCCAGCCTACGCGCTGGTATGGACAGTGTTATGTCAGCAGGAGAGGTTCTTCCATCAACAGAGCTATGTCCCCTCATGGGGGCTGGAGTAATCAAATCAATGGGAGAGCTCTCTCCTGTCAGTGTCTGCACTAGCAGCGCTACAGCAGTGCCACAGCTGTAAAGTCTGTAGCGTAGCCATTGCCTTTACAAGAAGGTCGTCTCAAAGCCCTGGCATTAACAAGGAGTGTGGTTCATATTAATTGTTGATTGACAAGGCCCTTCCCACAAAGAGCTTCTATTCTCAACAGTCCAGGAAAACTGTGTTAGCAGCACCTTGCCAGGAGGCCACTGTAGCAAAGGATTTACACAGCCACACTACAGACAGGGGACCTCACTCACCTAATGCATAGTTTGGTGGGATAGTTCCTCCTTCTCTCACACAGGCCATGTAAACAGGGATGACACCCTGCTGACAAGAACTGCCTTCAGTTGTGCCTTTCATATTAGTTTAGCCAGGGTCAAGTTTGTCTGGTGGTAACTGAGTCCATTAAGATTGCATATAAGGTAGCTGAAGAGTCCAGAGTATGGGTCACTTCTGCTGGCAGTGGTGGAAGCAGCACTTGGAAGAGTTACCATCACCCAGTGAAGACATACAGAGACGCTATGCAGAGTGCACACTCCCAAGGACCGGGACAGTAGTCACATGCTTACACTTGGCCAGTGTTAACATAAACTTTGCTTACTGTGTAACATTTAGTAAGTGCATTGGCATCAGGGCAGGATAGGTTTGGTGTGCAGGGGGCTGGATGCTTGCACTGATGCTCTTCAAGCAGGGTCAGTCTTCTCCAGTGTTTTTTTATCTGCTAATTAATTATTTATTTAAATCCAATTTAAAAGTCGACCTAGAAATCCACCTTCAACAGTGCTTACTCCAACAGTGAATCCTTTCTGTGGGTCAAGGAGCCAGCAAACAACATTTGCTGATGATTTGAACCCAAAAAACTTCCAGTAAATCCAGACTAGTTTTCTGTTGTCCCTGTGAAATGGCTTGGAGTTCATTCACTGGGTGAAATTCAATGGCCAGTATTATACAGAGGTCAGACTAGATCATAACAGTTCCTTCTGGCTTTAAGATATAAAAATCATTCTGCATTAGATTAGAAAGATCATTAAACTAGGGGCATTTCAAATTCCCTCTACCCAGCCCTATTCCAAGTGACCTGATCATAGTAACCTATAGCTCCACTTGAAAGTCTGGTCATTAAGGCAGATATCTGTGAAAGAAGCTTCAAATACAAGAGCAAGTTTTCTAATCAGCCAGGAGTTGGATGAACAGAAGTTAAAAGGAAGCAGTTACTCTCCTTGAAGATCTTTTAAAGTTCTTATTGTCAAGCTGTCCTGAAGTGGCTCAGAAGCATGAGTGCCAACTTCTGGACAGACTGTTAGGAAACACGGCAACAACCTCAAATCGGTCAGGAGTTCTATACCTGGGTTTCACCACCAGTTATCAAGTGTAAACTCTTCAGGCACTAGAACCAGTGCTTAATTTGTAATGAAAGAGGTGCTGGGGCTCAAGCAATTAGATGCTGGGGATCACCCAATTTTTTTTTTAAACTTTCATAACTGATGCAGCAAGCCCAGACACAGATTAAGCACGGATTATAACAGCCTGAACATGGAGTCACAGACAGTCCCATTGGGTACTCTGTCTTGCCACCCACGTAAGCCTGCCTTTCTGATAGAAGGTTCCTTACATCAGAAGTCACAGCACTATTTAGGTTACTCTCAGCCTAAAGGAGCAGTCACCTTAGATCTCACACCAAAGACAACACTTGTAGCCAGTCCTAAAATAAACTATATAGGAGATTTATTAGATAGGAAAAGGAAACAAGAGTTATTTCCAAGGTTAAAGCAGGTAAACATATACACACAAATGAGTTTCAAACTTAAATTTCAAAAAGTCATAGAAGCTTCCATAATAAGCAAGCTTTATATGTCCTTTAGAGCTAACCCAAGCTAAGCACTGGGGATCTTTTGCTTATGCTTAGTAATATTTGCCCCTCAGAGTCCAAGCAGAATAAAGACACAATTCCTCCTTGCTAGAGATTTTTATCCCTCCCACTCCCACTCCTTCAAATTGAAATTCAGCTGATGGGAGGAATTCACTTGCATGTCTCCTTTTCATGGGGTGGAGAGATGGGGGTTGGGAGGAGAGCAAACAAAAGTCTTTTGTCCTCTGATATTCCCTGATAGTTTGTCTGGTGTGGATGGACCTTCCTTGTGGGGCAGAATATAACACCTTCTGTTGGAGACCAACATTTCACACTAGTTAATGTCTCTCTCCTGTCTGGTGATTCACACAGTTACAGAGGCTTATAATACAAATGCTTAAATATTACCTGATAACATCTGTATCCCATGTTGTAAATTGCTGCATGCACTTGTCTCACTTACAAGCATTCAATAAAATCCAAACACTAAGCACATTTTTATAATCCCAATACCTATTTCAACAATTTTAATGCACAGGTGAGCCAGACTGGTTCCAGCTATGTATCTGTCAGTGTTTCACTAAGGCACGGGGTCTGTGGAAGAAGCTGGCACCTGCTTTGCCAGCCTCACATGTATATCATGCCTAGCATCCTGCTATCAGAAGGACACTGCTGTTAGAGCAGCACTGATCCAGCATGCAGCTCTGTGTATGTCAGAAGAGACGTGGAAGGCTTCCTTACCTGCGGAGTCTACTATTACATTCAGGTAGCTCCAGTTCAAAGGTGATTTGCCTGCAGGATTAAGAGAAGCATACCAGCAGGCAGCCAAGCCAGAGCTCAGGTCAGCAACTTTGATCAGTGTCATACTGGTAAACATCTCTCAGGGCCCAGCAATTGTTACCTAACTCACCTCTTTTATGATACCAGACAACAGTGGTGACAGAAACACAGAAGAGCACCCAGGAGAGACCACAGAAGATTGTCTCAGCAAGCCTTCATCTCGCAGTGTCACTCCTAACAAAATCCCAAAGATTAGAAGAATTTGCGTTGTTGACCACCAGGCACAGATGTGTGACTCTCTGCCCCATTCTACCTGCTTTAATGCTGTTCTGCCCAAGAGACAAAAAAAATACTGTTCTGGTTGCCTTTAAACTAGCCCTTAAACTAGCCCCTTAAAGCCAGCTCACACCTGTCTTAGGTAATTAACATTCCCACTCCTTATTCTGCATTCAGGCAACAGCCAATCCTACCCATTCCCCAGGCTTTCAAGCAGAGTCTGAAAAAGAGTGAAACAATGAGGATTCAACTCGCCTGGGAATCACTTCAGAGCTTGGGAAGCTCCTAAAGAGCTTTAAAGCAATAGCATGATTCAAATGCCTTTCACTGGGAGGACAAATATCTTCTATAGCTGCTGTTACGATACTAAAGAATCCCAGAAGAGTTTTTGTATGTTCTATGGATTGTGCAGTCAGTGTGTGTCATAAACCGATGGTTAAGGGTTAATGCCTCTTTTACCTGTAAAGGGTTAAAAAGTTCACCCAGCCTAGCTAACACCTGACCAGAGGAACCAATGGGGGAACAAGATGTTTCAAAAGGAAGGAGGGAAGTTTTTCCTTTGTTTAGAGTTTCAGTTTCAGTCTCAGTGAAAAAGATCAAGGAACCAGCCTCTTATCAGAGTAGTAAGTTTTAGAAAGGGATAAATAGGTTTATATTTATCTTCTTTGTAACCTGTCTTATGCAATTAGAGATAGAATCAAATTGGGTATTTGGGTATTTTTTTGTGTAACTAAATTTGTGCACAGGGGAACATCATCTGTGTTTTGAATCTGTTGTCTGTGAGAGTAGCTGGTATGCTAATCTCTCCCAAAGGGTTTTCTTTTACCTTTCTTTTCTTTAATTAAAAGCCTTTTTCTTAATACCTAATTGATTTTTCCTTGTTTTTAGATCCAAGGGGTTTGGATCTGTGTTCACCAGGGAATTGGTGAAGTCCCTCAAAACTACCCAGGGAAAAAAGTAGTGCTTGGGGAATGGTTGTAGCGATACCAGATCTAAGCTGGTAATTAACCTTAGAAGTGTCCATGCAGGTCCCCACATCTGTACCCTAAAGTTTAGAGTGGGGAAGGAACCTTGACAGTGTGGAAAAGTTAACAGTATTAAATGTGATGGATAATTTGGGTATGAAATATTCTTTGTCATAGTCGTGAGAAGAGATGAGCAAAACACTTGCCGTGAAACAGGTTTTTGTAAAATTTGCCTGTTTAGGCATTTGAAAAACTATAATATTTTGCATGAAGTAAGAGATGTTTATACATCCCCAAAGAGCAGAGATGGATTAGTGGGCTGATCACAAAGCTAGAAGGTAGGAGCTTCTGCGTTCTAGTCCTTAACAGTGATCAGCCTTAATAATATACTTTACAACTAGAGGAAGGTTGGTCCTATGGTTAGATGACCAGTTGGAGACCTGATTCCCAGATCTGCTAGGATACGTTTACACTGCAATTAAACATCCGCAGCTGGCCTGTGCCAGCTGAGTCAGACTCGGGCTGCAGGGCTGTAAAACTGCAGTAAGCACATTCAGGCTTGGGCTGGAGCCTGGGCTCTGGGACCCCAAGTGTGGGGAGGGTCCCAGAACCCAGGCTCCAGTCTGAGCCCAAATGTCTACACTGCAACTAAACAGCCCTGCAGCCCAGGCCCATTAGCTGACACAGGCCAGCCATGGAGATTTAATTGCAATGCAGACGTGTCCCTATAGAATTCCTGTATTGTGTAAGTCACTTTAGCACCTATTTCCCAGTATTAGACACTGCTGCAATTCACAAAACCCTCACTCGGCTGCTGCTAATCCTGCTAAATTTCTTTGTAAAAGTTCCCTAGACACCTACACTTCTGCCTCTGTCCATGCACACTGCTGCCTCATTCTAGGCATCCCAATGCCTGTCTCTTGCCCGAGCCCCAGTATGACCCATGCACCAAGGGACAAATAGGAACTTATCTGCCCATCTCACTTGCAGGAGCTGAGATGGTAGGCATGCTCAGAGGCTGCCTACCAGATCAGGTCCCATTCAAAATCTGGCCAGCGGTGGTGCCCACCTTGTAACTTTTAGCCCAGTGATTAGCACACTCACCTGGGATGTCATGTGGGAGCCCCAGGTTCAATCCACCCCTCTGCCTGAAGGGGGAAAGGATTTGAACAAGGGTGTCCCAGCTCACAGGAGAGTGCTCTAACCATTATGCTATGGGCTATTCTAACATGGGGCTCCCACAATCTCTCTTGTTGAAATTGCTCCATTGTGGATAAATAATTAAAGAGTTACTGGTGTGGGGGATTGGACCCTGGGGCTCCCATCTAGGTGCCTGAACCCCCAGGCTACATAGTCACAGTCACTATCTCGTCCCGTGACTCAGTATTTATCCAAGTGGAACAGCTTCAAGAAGAGAGATTGAGGGAGCCCCACTGCCCCTCTCGAATATCCTATAGCTCAATGGTTAGAGAGCTCTCCTGAGAGGTGAGAGACCCTGATCACATCTTTTCTCCCACATGACAAGGGGTGGGGGGGAATTGAAGCTGAGCCTCCCCCATTCTGGGTGAGTGGTCTAACCACTGGGCTAAAACTTAAGATGGACTTCTCCTCCAGCCTTTGTATGGAATAAGGTAGGCACCGAACACATTCTCAAAATGAATTTCTCAGGCACCTAAACCACCTGACTCTAGGCGAGGGGCTCGGCTCATGGCTGTAGGTCACAGAATTATGCACCCAACTCTGTGAGAGAGGCAGAGTTTAGGATACACCCCTCTCATCAGTATCTCCCATTGGCTAGGTTAGACAGCTCTCTGCCTCATGTAATGGCTTTTGGGGATAGCATTCTGAGGAGTCCATCTCTCCCCAGTCATTGTATACGGAGCCTAAGCACCTAACTCAGACTTTGAGGATCATGGCGTAGTTCCTTTGATTTTCTAGGTGCCTGAAAGTTAGGTATTGCAACCCTCAGCATCATAATGCCTAAGTCCCTTTGTAGATCCAGGCCTTAGTCACTGGATATCATATAGCCATGTACTCATTCGGTTATACAGTGCACTCCTTTTATAAGAATCACATCCACCCCACAAGATTTAAATCTTATAAGTGGCTGATTCTCTCAAGCACAGTATAGGAATGATTTTGTCCCAGTGGTTTTGATCACTATATGCAGTGTATTCTTACAAATGGAGTACAGTATATGGATTAAGAAATCATTCCAGAAAAAGCAATAAAAGGGAAAGCAAAGGGAGTTATAATTTAGGGACCCAGTCCAGTAAACACTTTCTACTGGGCATACTGCTGTCTACCATGGATAGCCAAGACAAGGGGATTCCCCTGGGAGGTGCCGTTACACCCTATAGTAAGTATTTGTAAGGCTACATCTACACAAAGAGCTCAGGATGGGATTCCCCACTTATGTACATCTACTTACTTGAGCTTGAGGAGAGCTAGTGCAAGCATAAATAGTGGCGTAGCTGCGATACCACAGGCAGCAGCAGCATATGTCAAGTACTTAGCCATGGGATTCACATACATTTGTACCCATGCCACTGTGGCGACACTGCTATTTGTACTCACACAAACTCTCATTGAGTTATTATGAGTATGTGTATGTGAGCTGGGAATCACACCCCTAGCCCATAATATTTTTACAGTCTAAGATCAGGCCCTTTCTCCTATTACTTGCTATATGAAAGGCAGGTAAACCATAATTTAGGAGCCTCATTCTTGCAGAGACTTATGCACATGCCTAACTTTACACATGTGAGTGGTCCCACTGCAGTCCCTGAAAAATCCAACAATGGAACAGTGTGAAGCAGAGTGATATCTGTCTTTGATTAATCAGGAAGTTATTCTGCAAATCACAATTTTCCTACTTGTGGCCAATACCAGGATGTATGGACCAAGGCCCAGTTTCTCAGAGGTATCAATGGGAGTTAGGTGCCTAAATACATTTGAGGGTCTAGGCCCAAAGTTCTTTCACTTGTTTGGCATCTCTAGCAATGCAGCACCGACGCAGTGCTTCTGTGCAATTCTATATAGTGTAAGAAAAAGGCAGCCCAGCTCACCATGGGTGATACCATTTAAATTAACTCACACAGATTGCAGAGAAGATGCTTGGTATGACTTATGTCTAAATGGTGGCTCTGCACACTTTCACATCTCCCCTGGTCTCTGCTTTCGACAGCAGGATGCTCTATGGGGCCTGCCTGGAGAGCTACCACATGTAGGCATGGCTGCCCAGAGGGGGGGGGCAAGAGAGGCAATTTGCCCCAGGCCCCGGGCACTGCAGGGGCCCCCACAACAGTTTTTGGGGCCCCTGGAGCGGGATCCTTCACTCGCTCCAGAGGCCACGGAAAACTCACGCAGGGCCTGGGCCCCCGGAGCTTCTTCTGCTCCGGGTCTTCAGTGGCAATTCAGCAGCGGGGTGAGTCCTTCTGCCTCGGGACCCGCCACCAAAGTGCCAGGTCTTCAGTGGCAATTTGGTGGCAGGGGGCACCCCAGGCCCCTCTGAATCCTCTGGGCAGCCCTGCATGTAGGAATCAGAACAAGTTGGATTGCAATCAAATAGTTTTAAATGTAGCTTCTTGTTTTAGTGTACAAAACATATCATTAAAGGGAATGACTCAGACCCTTGATTAGTTCTGGAAGGTCAATGTCTGCTATAAAGATAATGGAGGGTCTGGTGAGCTAGGTACATTGGATCTAATTGACCCCATGGCTCTTCTACGCCCATCACCTGTGAGCAGGTAAAACGTCAGAGAGAAGAGAATTTCTCTCTGGAAATTCCCTGTACTTGACCAGGGAGTGGAAGGGCTCCCTGTCCCTTACCTGTACATTGAGAGCCCTGCTGTGGCCAGATGTGTCAACAATTGCTGTAATTTTCTGGAGTTGCTTGCCCAGAGCATGTTTAGTCCTCCTGCCTGAATCAATGTAGAGTTTTGTTTTTACTGCTAAGTTGGAGCAAGTTATTTGCAGATACTAGAAAAGGGAAATAATGGCTAACAGAATACACAGTAAAGTGGAGCATATCCCATCCAGAACAAGAAGCTCAAGGAAAGAGAGAGCCAGTCGGAAAAAAAAAAAATCAGAGGAAGGAGCAAAGCAGATAACTACATACAGAAATCCTCCACTTTACCACAGTGCAGACAGCAGCGACAGCATTTTGTGAGGAGTGGAGGATATAGGAAGAGTGATATGACTAAAGCTTGCCTTGGAGGGACCACCTGGAGGGATGAGCCGGCAGTTCAGTCTCCATTGCTTCTTTAATCCTTGGCCCCTCTTAAGATACTCCAACAAAGGAGTCAATCAGTGCCCATTGGGATGATGGGTTTTATTAGTGCTGTGCACAAAACCAGGCCAGAAATCTAAGCCACGCTGAGCCTGACAGTTTAGATTCTGAGCGAACCTGATCTTCCTTTATCGTGCCTTACCCACTCATGTCTCCTGATTGAAAAATAAGACACAAATATCACATTTACTATAATGATGCTCCTTGGTCTGGAGTCCTCTGCCTATCACAGTTCATGATAGTCTTGACTGACGCCGCAGACTAAAGAATTACAGGGTTACTCTTGGTTTTAACTCACTGTAAGCCCTGGTAATTTTGTTACTGTTCGCTATCATATTTTTCATTTACATAGCATCATGTCTCAGGATCTGGGAAAGCTACACACATGTCAATGAGTCCAGGCTCCCAACAGCCTCTGTGAGGGAGAAATGCTTTACTGTCCTCATTCAACAGCTGGGGAAACTGAGGCATAAAAAGTTTTCTGAAAGTGACCAAGTGTACACACAAAGGCTGTGCCAGATCTGGGAACAGAGCCTGCCTGCCCCCAATTGTAAGCCCTGTGCTTTAAGCAGAAGAGCATTCACCCCGCTTGAATGGAGCCCTGACAGTCTTTTGAAGGACACTATGTAAATGCAAGTCATAGCTATTGATCTAGATCAGTGTAAACTGATAGCTCACATATAAAACAAAATTCATTTTTAATGTGCAGGCACCTTGTCTACTTGTCAATTCTGGGACTCTGTTCTCTCAATGAAGTCACTCTCAGATGCTCTGAGTGCCACTGAAGGCAAAGGCTGTCAGTCCTGCTCCAGTCCAGGAATCCCTGCATTTCAACTACTCTGAGCCCCACTGCAGGGGGAAATCCTTTTCAGTGCCACTCCTCTCCATTCACCCATCAAAACTGGTCTCAGGTCCACTGCAGGGTGAAATCTTCCACCTGTCCCTCCATCCAGATCCATTTTCTCAGTCTCACTAGAGGAAGAATATCCTCAGTGCTGCTCCTTTCTGCCCATCCCAAAAGGCCTCCATTTCATTGTGGGGCAAAGGCCTCTCCAGTGCTCCTCCCTTCATCCATCCTGATCAGCCACTGTCCATCCTATTATCCATTAATGAAGCTCAGCCATCCCCAGGCTCACTTTAAGATGAAGGATTCTTAGGCTTATCTACTCTAGAGGTGAAAGAGGTGAACTAATGTTACCATCGCTAGCGTAGCCTAGTATACATAGCCCAGGTGCTACCGATGCTGTTTTCAACACCGTGGTTCTGATCTAAAGCCCACTGAAGTCAATTGAAAGTTTCCACTGACTTCAGTGGATGTTGGATCAGGCTCCTGTGTGTGTTAGACTTGCCCCCAGCAGGTGTAAATGAAACAAGGGCTAAATTGAGAGTCAGCAGCCAACACGAGGGTGCCTCTCCTTCCTAGCATGGGTTCAACTGAACAGGTGCTAGCAACAGTAGAAATTTTTTCAAAACCCTCCCTCATGTAGGCAAGGCTCTAAGCACAGTTCCTGTCCATCCATCCATCCATCCATGTGAGCAGCTTCTAGCAAGATTCTGGCCAAGGCCCAAAGGACTCTTGAATGTCACACTTTTATATCCATCCCCATGAGCCATTCTTAACCCTGCTGGAGAGCAAAGACCTCCTCAGAGCTGCGCTCCTCTATCCATCCATCTCAGCAATTCTCTGCCCACTGTGGGATGAAGGTGTCTCTGGACTGAATGCCTTACACAAATAAATAAATACCACAGTATTATATAGCAATCGTCCCAAACACTATGGCTTATGCAAGAGTGTTAGTGCTGGGTCCAGGACCATCACAATAGAATACTGTACTCTGCAGTTTCATGGGTAGGCAATTGGCTGCAGAGTTGTTTTCCCAGCACTGAAGGGCTTGTCTAAATGGATATTTAGCTCATGGCAAGCTGAGGTGTGACTCTACTCCACATTAGACAGCCATGTTCTGACTGACTGTGCGCACCCTGCCGAGGCACATTAACAGTTCTTTAATGTGCTTTGATCTAGTCCTGTTTCAAGACTAGATCAAAGCACAGTAACAAACCGCTAATGACCGCCAGCAGGATGCACACGGACAGGCCAGTGTGGGGTAGAGTCACACCCCAACTTGACCTGAGCTAAATATCCATTTTAAAAAGCCCTAAGTTTTCATTATGATAAAAATCTTCTGTTTCCAGAACCTGGAGAATGCGAACTAAGCCTAACCCAGTGCTGTGATGTCTGAGTCTGCAGGCAACCTGAAATAAGAACCCTGAAACATATGCTCTGCTCATTTATCTCACTGGCTTGTTACCACTGAAGTCTATACGATACAAATTTCAACAGCCACGTTTTAAACTATTTCACTGCTGATCATTCTAGCACCTAACTAATGCGCTTATCCCACAAACCCAAACCACTATCAAGGGTCAAAACCCCCAGCTGTCCTCTCTCTAACTATCAAAGCCTTCCTTTTCCTATTGACAACTTCTGTAATGCTGTGGTTCATCATCAACACAGGATCTTGCAGTGCATTGAAAAAAATAAATATTTACCAGCAGCATGAAACAAATTTAACTTAATAGCAGGACAATAAATAATCCAAAGAACACTCTATCACTCATGCCCATATTAAATTAAAACATGGAGGAGGTTTTTAATGAATGTATCTTATGCTGCTGCAGAACCTCCAGCCCTGCTGCCCAGGAGTGCCACAATGTGCAGAGATCTTGCTACAGAATTTAGGTCAAGCCTGTACTAAGTACAAGGGGCCTTGACTGTAGAGAGGCAGCATAGTGCAATGTAGAAGGTACTGCACTAGGACTCAGGAAACAGAGATTGTCCATTCTGCTGCTAAGCTGCTGGGTGACTATAACAGGGCACTCACCTCTTGAGCACCACTGAGCAGCTGGATTCTGAAGTCCTTGTCTCACCCTTGTTACCCTCTGCAGGCTGCCAGACAACTTTGACAGGTCTTGATTCTCCAGCGAAGCCACAAAGTCCCCACAAATGAGTCCCTTCTAGGATATTAAAGATTCCAATAAACAAAGTCTATTTGCCCTTGTTAGGGTTCTCAGCCCCAGCTCTGGGCCCTTTAAATTCAGCCCTTTGTTCAGGCTTCCAAGTAAACTCCATCCCCTTCTGGGATTTATGCCATTTTACCTGCAGCTGGTAGGGAAATTGGCCCTACCCACCACTCTGAGCTTCAACCCAGACACCTTATAAACAGAAGCCCCACATACTGCTAAGTGCAATGCATTGCCACTTCTTCACTGGGCATCTTCCTACCTGGCCCCTTTAGCTTTACCCTCATCTCAGGGTTAAGGTTTTTTTGTTTCTTCTCTCTGCAATCCCAGCTATGTAAATTCAGCCAGCTGTAAACTCTATCTAACAGTCAGACTTCTTTGGCCAGAGGGGAGCCCCCATTCTTCATTCCTCTGGTCCCAGCCAGGAACTGACCTGCTAAGGCCCTGTAACTCCTTTTATCTGAGCCTACTGGGCTTGAATTGGCTCCTCCTATGAAGACTCTCTCGGCAGGCCTGGAGGACCCACCTTTGCTGCTCCTTTCCTGTCACTCTGGTGCTTCCTGGTGGCAGTGATGGGTAGTAGGAAGGTAGGGTCTCCTGTAGGGAACTGCAGATGTCATCTACACCCATCATAGTGACCTTGGGCAAGTTACTTCCTCTCTCAGTACCTCCTTCCTCACCCACCACACCCCTTTGCCTGTCTTCTCTGTTTAGCTGTCAAGCTTTTTGGGGCAGAGACTGTTTCTAACTGTATATGTACAGTGCCACTCACAATGGGACCTTGATCTTATGTGAGGCCTCTGGGTGCTGCTGTAATAACAATTCTAAATAACTAGATTTTTCAAAAATGGGCTCTGCATTGAGGAAGCGGGCCGATGTGCCAGAGCTCTGCCACAGTCAGAGTTTGGGGAGCTAGCCCAGCTCTGTTTCTCTTGTTATTCAACAGCTATCACCTCAGACTCGTAAAGGTGAACCTCTCAGACTAATAGGTTCAATATTTCAGCACACATAGTGGCAGCATTTTTGCAGCACAAAGTAAAAGGTCACCTGGCTGGAGTGAAATTTCTCTCTGCTTCACTCCTGACCCGGTGTAGCATGCAAAGCCCATTCTTTGACAAGACGCAAGAGATGGGGAGAGAGAGGGTAAGGGGAGCTTGAGCCTGTCAGAATACAGAACAAGCTCTCATTAAAGCCCTGGACATCTAGGAGGAAGCCCAAGCTTTGCTGCATAAGCCAAATCAGGGCTCCTAGGGGCCACGGCAATACAAGGGTGCCAATGTGCTGTGGGGCTGTTTGTGAAATGGGCACTTGTTCACATGATACTTGACCGAGACTATTAATTCTTTTTGCCAAACAGGTGTAAGGTGATGCAGCTTTTAGGCCCGGACTCTGTAAAGCACATAAGCCTGTCTTAGCACTCACATGCCTGCCTGTGGTGCTGTATGGATGATCATGCAAGAGCCCCCATCCTGGCTGAAACAGTAGGGACTGAACCAGGGACCTCCATGCTCTGCAGCTGAAAGCTATGGCAGATGCCCATCCTGTCTGGCGCAGGCACAGATAGGAACACATTACACACACTGACCAATGGGAAATAACACTAAATCAGTCTAATAATCTTCATCAGTAATAATTGTAACAGGGGAACTCTCAGCTGGCCAGATAGGGGGCCATAGTGGAGGCCCTTCCCACCCTGCGCGGTCTCTCTCTCCTTTCCAGAGAATGGAAGTAGGAGCAGATTTTGGAGTGGAACGTGAAAGGAAGGCAGAGATTTGGAATACATCCCCTTTCCAGCACACTTCTCTCAGCGTTCTGTCTTATTTGCATGTGAATGGCCTGGTGTTCTTTATAATCAAGAATTAAGAGAACAAAGGCAACAGGAAGCAAGGGGAAGAAGAAAAAGACAGAAACTGGAGGTGGTGACTGACACCCAGAAGAAAGGCTAGGGCTCTGAGCTATTCCCAGTTGTCTGGAGACCCACTGACAGACTCCAGGGCTGTAATTTGGGAAAGAGAAGCCTACTCATGATTTTCCCTCTCCTGCCTCTCGCCACAGAACAGAATCCCTGGTCCAACTCCATTCTAGTCTAATTTCTGCTCCTTTCGCACAGCACAGAGTCACAGACTGTCTTTTCACTGTAGATGTGGTTCAGTTTTTTCCCTCAAAAAGAAACTCCCCCTTACACCATGAGTCTCCTCTCCCTGGACTACATTCCCAACAGGCACTTAGGTGTTGCAAAGCTGAGCATTGAAGCACTCAGCTCCTAGGCACCCTGCTGCTCTGTGGAATTCACAGCCCCAGATTAGGCAGCCAGATTCCTCATACAGTGCATGGGAAGAGTTAGGCACCTAAGAAAGGGATCCACAGAAGCCAGCACGCTGAGTGGGGAGTTGCCTAATCTAGCCAGGAGCAAAAGGCAGAGGAGAGGGGCAGGGCATAGAACCCCAATCCACAAAAGGATGGAGGTGCCTAACTCCCTTTGGCACCTGACAGGCCAGAGGGAAGCTCCTATCTCCAATCAGCATTCTCAGGCATGACCACTTTCGGGGAATTAGGCACCTAAGCCAAGACAGCTTCTTCTCATGAAAAACCAGAGAGCGACACAACCCATCACAGCCAACAGCCCAGAGGTGAGGGCACTCATCCGGCTCCAAACCAGGCAGAGCAGAAATTCAGACCTGGGTCTCCCAGATGAGTGCCCTAACCACTGGGCTCTTGGCTAGACTGGAACATGCCATCGGTTTGCTCCAGCTGTCTTTTGTGTGGGGCCCACACTGGTAGGCTTGCTGTAAAGCAGGGGAGGCCTGAACTGGTTCACATGCTCTGAGCAGGCCGACTAGATTGGGCCCTGCTGGCTAGATAGACGGGGAACTCCTCTTGCTGAGGCATAGATGTGAATGAGGGATCCAAGAAGCTCAGAGGCATTAGGACTGAGGTGCAAGTGTACATGCCCAGAGATGGGAACCTAGGCAATTAAGAGGCCTTAGCACCTCTAGGGTAAGCAAGCAGCTGAGCAGTGGTGTTGTGAATGTCAGTGGTGCCTAAATGTTGGACTTAAGCACCTAAAGAGGCAGAGTCCCTGTGTGAATCTAGCCCGCTCTGACCATGCAACCCCTTTGCTTCCCACCTCATCTACCCAGCCCCAGTTCTTCCTTGTGCAAGATGCATCAGCAGAGCAGTGTGAGGCCTGGAACTGGAACAGCAGCTTGTGGAGCTGACTTGTAAATATTCTTTCAAATTGTTTAACCAATTTGCTCCAACCGTGTCAGTGCCCCATTTCTGTTCATTTCCCACAAGCATTCTAGGAAATGAGTTCACGGCTGGGTATGTTTGGGGAAGCATCCAAATTTAAATGAATCCTGAAGAAGATTTCAAGTCATCACTGCAAGTACTTACAGAGGAATTCAATTTAGCAGTTACGTGCATCCAATCAGGGAAAAGAAACAAGCCAAGTGACCTAAAAATCCAATCAAAACAGCTCAAATTTTGAAGGCTTACAAACTGTTTGGAATGAGCTACAGAGCAAGAATGATCTGTAGAAACTAACGGGAAAATCATTTTGAAAAACAAATTCAAGAAAATCATGTTCTGTTCATGGAAAATTGACTCGCAGAAGAAAAGTCATGGCAACCATTCGCTACAATTAGATGCCCAGCTGTAGCCAGAAGTGCTACCAGTCAGGAGTAGGGTGTATTGGGATCCATGGCTGGAATAGAAAGGCTGGAGGAATATGTAGCTCTGTATGTTATTGGGCTGTACATTAGAGGTGTTTTACCCAGCTTCCGGAAAGATCTGGTGTAAGTATGAGGATTCCATGTGGACATCCCAACCTCGCCTGTCTTCTTCCCCATGCCATCCAAGCAGATTCAGTTACCAGCCAGTCAGTGACAGAATTTCCAGGAAAGTCATTCAGCCCCATAGCAGGCAATTACCAGTAAAAAGAGGGCCACCTCTGTTGCTGTCATAAACCATTGCGAAGAGTTTCCGTAATCCCTCCTTTGAACTCCGTCATTACTGCAATTTACAATGGGTTTATTAGACGCTTAATTGAATTGGTCCTGCTCGGGGGTGTTCCTCGCTCACACACCAGCCATTAGCAGCTGCTAATGAGGGGATCCAGAGGATTAGTGCATCAATTATCAGGTTTGGTTTGGGCTATAGGGGCAGCCAGCAGCAAGCTCTTGTGAATTCAGCTGAGAAGTGTGATGCAGCGAGCTCAGTGAGAACATACATGCTGGCTCATTCACATCTTCTCAAAATGACACACATCAGCACATACCCATCTACTGCAGCTCCACACACCAAAGACAGGACTGGGGCTAGCATCTTCCATCCAGCTGGAGGCAATGCACTATAGAAAAGGAAATGCCCCACCCCCCTTTTCTGTCTGCCCTGGGGAGTTTTGCAACGGTGGAAGAACCTCCTGCTTGGTCTAAAACCTTTTTAAGAGGGCCATGGCCAGGACAGGCAGAGAAGCAGGAAAGACATCAATTTACTTATCACCGTTCAAGGACCTTTCAGTGAAGGCCAGGGATGTGATGATGCCCATTGCAGAGGGAAAGCAGAGCTCAGGGCGAAGGCCACCCCTGTGTACTCACTCACAGCACAAGAAGGAGGGTAAAACCAACCCAGTCCAGAAACATTCATTGCCTACCGCCTCTGTGTGTGCTAGAGCATGTCTCCTTCCTCCTTGCCAAAGAAATAAACAATGCAGACTAGAGAGAGCAGGCTCAGCCTTACTCCCCACAGCAAGACACCTCTGGGACGTAAGGGCTGCTCTCAGGCATGTGTGATCTGTGGGGCTTCTGGGAGGCTGAGGGCAAACTTACTCCCACTGTGGTGACCAAATGATGGTAACACCGTACCAGAAATAATAGATTCCCATGGGGTTACCCAGTCCAGAGCTTCACTAGTGGAGTGCTGGGCAGCCCGTCTCTTTAGAGCTCCGAGGCTAACTTTACAAATTGGGGTCTAAGGAGCAGAGAGTAGGGCAGTGGGAAGGGAGAAAAGGAAAGTGACAGAGAACAAGGGAGTGAGGAGGAGGGTTGGAGAGATGGGTTGGGAGAATGAGCGTAGGGAGAGGGCAAGAGAGAGGAGAATGCAGGGAGAGAGAGGGTGATGTTATTTTTTCTATTATCCATCTCCGTATACGGCCCTATCCCAAGGTATCGCAGTGTCTCCTATGCAAGAATGGATTTGTCCTCCCCACAGCCCTGGGAGGTAGGGAAGTGCCATCCCTCCAATCTACTAGCTGGAGTCTGCTCCTTTAAAGAGGGAAGGGGAAGAGCGGCCTGCAGCAGCAGCAGCAGCAGCACTTGTGCTGTGCGAGTGCCGGGGATGCGGTGAACTGCCTGTGAGTAAATAGAGGACTTGCAGCTGCTGGGCTGCCAATCTGGCACCTTTCACCAGGGCTAAAAAAAAATTGCTTAAAAATAAAATCAAAGAGAGATTAGTTTGCTTTTTGCTGCCTCCCTTCCCACTACTCATTTCTCTCCTGCTCCTCCAATAAGGGAGACTGGGCAGCTTTAATTATGTTTTCTGTGTGAGATGAATATGAGCCAATTGCTTGTACACTGCAGACAGCAGCCTCTGCTGCTTTGTGGAGGGCATTTGTGTTTCTTGGGGTTGTTTATTGACAGTAGAGGAGACAGCCTGGTAACCCCATAGGCAGCATTCAGTGATGCCTTATGCAGGTAGTCCCAGATCTCAGGAGGAGGCCCCACTTTCTCATCCCCATTTTCAGCTGGGGATTGCTGCAGTGGCTGGCTTTGAGAACCAGGTGGCTGATGCTCTGTGCTGCCTCTTGTGAGAAAATCCAAATCTGATTCTCAGGCCCGGTCTCTTGCCCATGGTACATGGGCAGCGGAGTGTTGCTGGGACCCCTACTGCTGGGAGTCTGGTTTCAACGATTAGTTCTCTCCAAAACAATGCAGGAGACTCTGGGTTGATTCCTGGTCCCTCATTCCCTGGGCTGGGAACACTGTGGTGGCTCTGAATTGCTCTGAGAAAGTGCCCTGAAATCTGATTCCTGAGCAACTCTGGTTTCTTTCTTCTCAGGGCCAGACATACTGCTGTTACTAGGACAAGTGGTTTACATATTAGTTCTGTGCTCTGTCCCGCCCTATGAAAGAGACCTTGAATCTAGTTCCTGATTTTGTATCTCTCTCTTCTTATGGGCCTTGGAATGCTGAAGAAGTCAGGGCCCCTGGTCAGAAGGGTTAGTGAACATAATGCCTGGCCAAAATCTTATTCCCAAGCCTCAGTCCTCCCAGGTTGGAAGTGTGGTGGTGAGCCAGGACAAGTGGTGAGTGCTCTGTGCTGCCTTGTGTGATGTATCCTTGGTTTGACTGCTGGGCTTTGGCCACTGAATCCCCATGGCTGTGAATGCTGTGGAAGGTGGGTCCAGTGGAAGGAAACAGCTACATAGGGAAGGAAAGGTTAGTAGTGATGTTGTGCAATGAGGGAGAAAGGAAGGCAGCAGCAGTGTGGTGGGGAAAAAGCTGCAGAGAGACTGAGCGGAGGGTGTCTCTGTAGGAGGACCGAGAGGAGCCGAGAAAGCCAGGGTCTTTTTCACATGAAAAACATTTTCAATTTTTATCGTAATTAAAATGTTTTAAGAATGTTAATGGAATAAATTGAACTTTCCTTCCCTGCTCTCTCCCTGTCCTGCAATTACAGCAAGAGGCCCATCTTGAAAGGATGCCAAAGAGTGATAGATTAACTCAGAAATGAATCAAATTCCTCCTGCTCCAGAGTTAGTGAAATACAATCACTGGCCCATCCTGGCATCAGTGACTGTGGGGTGGCAGGGTCTGTGAATGCTCAGTCTTAAAGAAGTAACAGTCAGAGCAATAAAGGATATCCATAAAGTGCTGCAAACCAAACTGCATCCACGGGGTGACCTCGGTGGCCATATTAGCCAGAAGGATCGTTATGACAAGGTTAATGAAGGCTGGCCCCAGTGACAAGCAAGGGGAAAGAACCCCAGACTTGTGGGGCCCTGTGCAGAAGAGCCTTCAGCTGAGTTCCCCTTATGGCGCGGCACTATCTCAGGGAAGCTGGGGTGGGTTAGGGCAGGCACTTGTGAATTGACTCTTGGAGAGGGTAGTCTTCAGAAGAGTTCTGTCACTGGGAGGGGAACCAATCACTGGTCACGGAAGGGCCAAGTCCCCTAATTCATCTTTCCAAGTGCAAAGGGGAGACCAAAATGGGAGGGGGCTGCAGCAATGTGCTGGAAGTAACAAAGCAGGGCCTCGCAGAGTGTGGGTAAATCCCTATGCACTCTCCCACCTGGCTCACAGCTAGGGCCAATGCTGAGAGGAGGGGATTCATTGGGAACAAGGGTGGGGGGGAATGGCCTGGCACAAAGCTTTCTGTGCTGGCCTGGAATAGATCCTGGATACAACACTTGGGAGGAGGAAAAGAACCTGCCCTGGATTTCAGTGTTTACCTGCAATGAAGTCTGAGCGCAGCCATCAGGCAGATAAACAGAGCCTGTGTTGCAGTTATTGTGTGGACTCGGTGGTGTGGCATCTATGTGAAAAACAAACTGCACTGGATTCACCTGCCCACCTGGAATGGACAAGCTGTGTGTACTCTATAAAATGTCCCCACCCATATTGCCATACTCCAGCCCCTTCTGAATCCTCCCCCTCCCCCATAAATCACTGTCCCAACCCCATGTGGTCTATGCCCCCAAGTTACTGCTCCACTGACTAAACATTCCACTCACTGTAACATCCGAGACAGGCAAGTGTCTAGCAGAGATGAGCGAAGTTCCAAGTCTCTTCCTCCTCTTATTTCCCTGTCTACCCTGGCTGAGAGCCAAAAACCCAGTAAGAAAGAGTGAGTATGTGTGGCAGAAGTGGGGGGATGCTAGAGCTAAATAAAGCCATAGGGAGAGGCAGGGCAGGAGGGAAAGGAATAGGAGAAGAGCAAGGAGGGATCAAGTGAAAAGTGGAAGCTAACTGCCATCAGGATGAATAAGAAACTATCAACTGTGGAGCAAAAGTACACTAGGGAAAAGCAATCCTGCTGGGATAGCAGGTACATGGGGTGGGGTGGGTATTAGCTTTGCAGAGTGGCAAGGGAGGAGAGACGCCTGCCGGGGAATTCTGGTAGGATGCCTACTTGGGGACCTGACAAACTGACAAATTCAGCTATTTCCATTTCAAATGGAAAACTGAGATGAGATCAAACACATTTCACAGTAATGAATCGGAGTCTCTCCCTGCACGCAGAGCCACACAAACACTCAGCGTAATTGAAGCCACATGCAGCCAAGACACAGAAGAAGAAATCTGCTCAAGGGGGTTGAAAAAAACCCAGAACAAACAAACAACTACAGCTAAAGAACAAATTGTTAGTGCATCCTGGAAAAGTCCACACTCTAGACCCCAGGCCCATTCAGTCCTGGCCTTCTGCTGAGACTGCCAACTGGTACCAGTTGCTTACTGGTGTGATCTGTCCCACTAGGAAGTGGACTGAGATCTACCAACTAGTTTCACATGGACTATTATACAGCCATCAGATGGGAATGGCTTCCAGTCACTTACTACTGACTTGAGAAGCTAGGGCCCAAAGATGTAAGGCTTTGTACACTATCCCCCCTCATAGACTATCAGAGTTAGAAGTGACCTCAGGAGGTCATCTAGTTCAACCCTGTGTTCAAAGCAGGACCAATACCCAGATAGTTTTTTGCCCCAGATCCTTAAATGGATTGCCCCAGTTTTTTGCCCCAGATCCTCAAGGATTGAACTCACAACCCTGGGTTTAGCAGGACTTTGCTCAACCCACTGAGCTATCCCCCATTACTAGCCATAATACATTCAAACAGGGCTTGAAAACAGTTTAAGGGATAGTGTAGGCAGGACTAAAGCAAAACCACATTGCAGAAAGAATGACTAAGACCGAAGTTTATTTAATGTAAGTTATTTATTTATTCAACTGATTTAAATTCGGTTAAAATGCCTAGCCGCGGCTATAAGCAAATTACACATTGCTTGTACTCAGCATCCATACAATTTTGTTGTAATAATATCCACAAAACCTCCCAACCCATCTCAAAGGAAAATCTCCCCTCGTTGCACCTGCTGACACCCCAAATGTCCTAATCCAGACTAAACAGATAGGCCGTGCAGCTTGTCCTGGAGACCAACATATTCAGGGTCTGTCACAAGGGAGAGGAATGGGTTCCAGCGATGAGGGCCCTTCATGAAGAATGCCCTGCTGGGAACTCCCTCCATGTGAATCAGGGGGCTGCTAGGTTGAATGCCTCTGCTGATTTTAACTGCTGCAGAATTACAGAGAGTGAGAGAGGCAGTTTCTTAGGTAACCAGGGCCCAAACCATTTAGGGCTTTGTAGGACAAAACCAACCCTTTGAACCAAATGGAAGGCAGTGCATATCACAGAGCACTAATGCAATGTGCACCTGGCAGGAAGTCCCACATACTGATCAGGCAGCCACATTCTACAACAGCTGGTGTGGCACTGCTGTTGCCCTGTCCTGAGGCAACCAAGACATGAATCACTAAGACAAGGTCCACATCTGAAAGAAAAGCATGCAACCTGCTCCCCGGTGCAGATGGAAAAAAGTGTTCCTGCAAACAGTCAAGGTGAAGGCAGCCTTTCTTTAAATACCAGGAGGGTTTCTTCCCCCTGGATCCAGAAACAGAGTTAAAAGGTTGCTTATTACCATCAGGGCCGGCTCCAGGCACCAGTGCAGGAAGAAGGTGCTTGGGGCGGCCAATGGAAAGGGGCAGCACATCTGAGTCTTCGGGGGTAATTCGGTGGCAGGTCCCTCAGTCCCTCTCGGAGGGAAGGACCAGCTGCCGAATTGCCACCAAAGAATGACGCAGGGCGGTAGAGCTGCCGCCGAAGTGCCACCAGTCGCAACTTTACCTTTTATTTTTCCTTCGCCGCTTGGGGCGGCAAAAAAGCTGGATCCGACCCTGATTACCACTGTGATGCCTGTCCAGGAAGATTGTTCTTATTTGTACTGGTTTAAAAAAAAGGAATCCTTTGCAGCCATACCATCTTGGGCAACCAACTCTGGGAGATGTTCAGATACCATGGCAGAGGGGGCCATATTGGAACTCACAGAGAAAGAGCAATCACATCTCCCTCAAGCCTAGCATGATGGAGTCTGGCCAAACCATGTCTGGAGAGATGTCTAACCTGCAATTAAAAACCCATGGTTGGCCCGTGTCAGCTGACTCGGGTTTGTGGGGCTTGGGGTAAGGGGCTGTTGAAATGTGGTGTAGACGTTCAGGCTCAGGCTCCAGCCTGAACTCTGGGACCCTCCCACCTCGCATGGTCCTAGAGGCCAGGCTCCAGCCTGAACCTGAACATCTACACAGCAATGAAACAGCCCCTTAGTCCAAGCCCCCCAAGCCTGAGTCAGCTGGCATGGGCCAGCCATGAGTTTTTAATTGCAGTGTAGACATACCCTGAGAGACCTTCCGTTAAAACCAAAGGACCTTAATTCTCTCACTGCATGATGTGAGCAATATGCAATAAAGCCACTGAGAGGTACAATCATGCCCCAGGATGCTTCAGGAAGAGGGGAGCTCAGTGTCAGTGACTCAGTTGGGCATTCTTCCCTTTGAGTCACAACAAAATTATTGTTTATATAATGTCACCAAATGTGAGCAGTGTCAGCTGCTGTATCACCTAGGCTCTGACTTGGACTGGTCAGGCTGTGCAGCTGGCCAGGTTAAGCCTCTGTTTAAAAACAGTGTTGAACACTAAACTATGGCATCATCTCTTTGATGCAGGGACCATCTTTGTTCTGTGTTTGTTCATACAGCACCTAGCACAATGGGGCTCTGCTCCATGGCTAAGGCTCCTAGGTGCTACGGTAACACAGATAACAATCATGAATATACCAGTTTAAAGTTGGAGTAACGCAGCAGTGAATGTGGCCTTAGGTATGGCCCACTCTCTAACTCAAGATGAACATAGTCTGTACCATCTACATTTAGGTGGGTCAAACTATTTTGTGACTCAGTTTTGCTGGAGCTGCATTTGCTCTGTGTTTAAATATGGTTTTAGTCATGGTGTCATGACAGAAGATTAGTCCATTCTTCTTTCCCTCAAAATCTCCACGGTTTGGCCTAATTGGCTGTCACCAACTCAAGCGAAACCCAGGACTGGAACAGCAGGTGATACTACAGATCAGGACTGAGGTGCATTGATAGTGCTGTGTGAAGATCCAACGCTGCAGTAACAGTGCTGCAGGTGAATATTAAAGTGTACAGCAGAACTGGAGGGAGCAGTCAAAAGAGGGCAACAGGGGGTACCATTGGCTAGGAGTTGTATCAGTGGCCATTAAAATGCCAGTATTTGCCTGCAGTTACCACATCTATATCAAACACTGCAATTTCTCCTGCCCAATATTTAGAAGGGGAAATAAGGATGGAAACTGTGTAGTAACTATTGACTAAAATAAGAATAAATAATAATAATAATTAATGGAGAGACAAGGTGGGTGACAAAATATCTTCTATCGAACCAGCTTCTGTTGGTGAGAGAAAAGCTGTGTGTAGCTTGAAAGCTTGTCTCTCATCAACAGAAGTCAGTCCAATAAAAGATATTATCTCACTCACCCCGTTGTTAATATCCTGGGACCAACGCTACACTGCATACAAAAATCACACTTAGCATTTATATAGTACTTCATATGTCCAAAATACCAATGAGTTTAATGTGGATCTTTTAATGGTGAGCGCTATACGGAGACTCAGAATTGGAAGACTGTGATGTTGCAGGTCAGGAATGAGGCATAGCAAGAGAAGGGAGTTTCCTCACTATGGACTTACTATGGAATCAAGTAACTTCAAAGCCAACTTAGTGGGCTGGCCATGGATTCTCCTACTGTAGGGAAATCTTCCCCAACTGACATAGGGCTGGGATAGCTGGCTGTATTCCACCTCCTTCCTGGCCCCATGGAATGGAGGACATATCCAGGAGGAAAAGAGCATGATTAAGAGTTCCAGCAACCCCTGACTGCTGGGACAGACTTTTGGGGGCTGTTGTAGGTGAATGCAAGCTAGAGCAACCTCAGGGCTTCCTTAGCTTGTTCTAAGGCACATGGCTGCACAGGGCTTTGAAAAGCACCATATTGCATATCTAGGGTTGCCAACTTTCTATTCAGAGAAAACTGAACATCCTTGCCCTACCCCCTCCCCACACCTTCCCCAAAGCCCCACCCTGCCTTTTCTATGACGTCTTGCCCCCACTCAATCCATTCCCCTCCCTCCATCACTCGTTCTCCCCCATCCTCACTCACTCGCTCATTTTTACTGTATTGGGGCAGGAGGTTGGGGGTTTTCAGAGCTCCAGCTGGGGGTGAAGGCTCTGGGGTGGGGCNGATGAGGAGTTTGGGGTGTAGGAGGGTGCTCTGGGCTGGGACTGAGGGGTTCGGAGCAGGATCAGGGCTGGGGCAGGGGTTTGAGGTGCAGGTGGGGACTTTGGGCAGGGCAAGGGTTGGGATGCAGGAGGGATGCGGGCTCCAGGAGGGAGTTTGGGTGGAGGAGTGGGATCAGGGCTGGAGCAGGGGGTTGGGGCATGGGAGGGGGTGTGGGGTACAGGCTTCAGGTGGTGCTTATCTCAGGCAACTCCCAGGAAGCAGCTGGCATGTCCCTCTGTCTCCTAGACACAGAGGTGGCCAGGGGGCTCCACGCACTGCCCCCACCCTGAGTACCACCCCCACAGCTCCCATTGGCCGTGGTTCCCAGGTAATAGGAGCTGCAGAGCCAGTGCTTGGGGCAGGGGCAGCATGCAGAGCACCTGTGGCCACCCCTATGCCTAGGAGCCAGAGGAGCTAGGCACGGAGCCTGCCAGCCCCACGCCAACCAGACTTTTAACAGTCTGGTCAGCGGTGCTGACCGGAGTCACCAGGCTCCCTTTTCAACCGCTTGTTCCAGTCGAAAACTGGATACCTGGCAACCCTATGCACATCTGACCTCCCATCACCTCCATCTCCCATTTCCCATCTGGGGACCTTTAGGATGCCAGCATCAGAGGCAGCAGCAAAGATTTATTTCCCTAGCTTCCCTGGTTGGCATATCGTGTCCACTCCCTGTCGGTTGTGTCTTTGCCCTCTACTCAGCTTTACGAAGATTAGGAAACCACATGGACACAGCTGGGTTCCATACAACCCTGTTTACTAACTGTATGCAAACAGACAAGGCCTGGCTACTTACACACTGCTGCTCTTTAAGGATAAGGTGGCTTCCATACTAGAACACAGTCCCACTGGGGCGGGGTTGCAAATTATGTTAAAGGGATATTGCCCAATTCCTCTACACTACACTGTCCCCGAAAGGGACACCTGGAAGCTGACATGAGGGGGATGCCCCCAGCCTGAGAGGGGGTGACAAGCAGGCAGACCACTGCCAATGGAATTCACATAGGGCTCTGCAAGCAAAGCTAGCGCTGGGCCAATGTCAGTGTGCGTAGGATGCAGTTAATGGGTGTGTGTTTGTGAAAGAGAGAGACAATGAGTGACCGTCTGTGCACTTATTTCCCTCATCTAGTACCTGAGCCTCCTCCAACTCACTGCAGATAAGCACATCACCCAGCTGGCAGCCCCACATTGCCCTGCCCGCTAACAGGCAATGGGAGCCTCTTCTGATATTACAGCCATGCTTTTCACCAGTCCCTGCCCTGGGATGCCTCATCAGCCCCCAGAAGCTTGGAGCTAAAATTACACAACCGGATAATTATTTTGTAGCTGGGGAATGATCTCTCTCCCTCCCCGACCCTTTTTTTTGTTGTTGTTATATGTGTGCTTAATATCAAATTATTTATAACTCAGCCTCGCGGTCAGGCTTTAATGAAAGATCTGCCAGAGCCTTTTAAAAGTGTTGTATTCACTTGACTGGCCATATTATGCTGAGTAAGGGCCGCAGGGGCTTTAGCGAAAAGACTATTGCTACTGAACCTCCTCCCCCAGTCCATGTGCGCACCCTCCTGCCTCTTGTTCTCTTCATGTCATTCACTCTCTCTTTTTCTCCAGCTCTCTCTGCCTCTCCCAAATCTATTTGCTGAATTGACATGGCTGTAATACAGTTACTGCCATGGCTGAAGTATATAAATTAAATCATGATTAAACAGGGATTCTTCCACATTACATGGATTTTTCCTTCCACAGAAATATTTATATCCTGCAAGAGGTCAAATAAATTCAGGAATATTTCCCTCCTCCCGCCCTCCCCCAGCTCTCTTCTCCCCTCCACTTTATTTCTTCAGGTTTATCTGCTTCCATGCATGCCGATAACCTTTCTTTCTATAACTATGTAGACATATACATATCTCCCCACGCTCATTTGGGACTAAAATATTGATGAATTCTGCTCCAAAAGGAGGAGAAGGATGCAGCTGCAGTTCATCTCCAGAGGAGGCAGAATGTAAATTTGCTGAAATCCTGGGAGGAAGAATGGGATAGTGAAACACAGGGGCTTGTGGTCGCTGCCGTCAGATTACATGATTGTAAAGAGACATGGGCATTTGCAGGGCCTGAGAGAGGGCCAAGCTGAGAGGACCCGCTCCCCTCCAAGCAAGAGCCAGGAAGGGTGTCTGTTTGTACAAAAGAAATAAAGCAGGCATTACTTCAGTTATACAAGGCAGACTTTTCCTTTACACTGATGTAAATCTGGACTGATTCCATCAAAGTCAGAGTTACTCTGGATTTACCCCAGCACCACAGAGGACAGAATATGACCACATAGAATGTATTTATTCTAAAACCATTCTAGACAGGTCTTGATCACTTCCATTTTCTAGTCTTCTGTGATTGTCTGGTTATCATCATGGCTCTTTCTACCACCAGAGGGCTAAATCCCATCCTCACTACACATGTAGAACCCTGATTGGCTGCAGCAGGAGAAGCTTATGTATAGCTGAGAGTATATACCAATCTCATGGTATCTGAGCACCTTTGGAGTAAAAACACACACACACTCTATGATTTAGATCCCCCATGGGGAGTAAGCTGATGTCTTTTTCCCCATTATGTGACTAGGTTATGAGTTGTTTAGGGGAAATTACAATGTCAAAGGAGTGAGTTTTATATTTGGACCTCAAAGAGGTGAGTTGTGTGGTCATTGGTTCGAACAGGATTGAATTCAAGAGTCCCTGGTGAGCTAAAGCATGTCTCCTGCACACACACATGGGCACTCACACACATCCCTTCCCTTAGGGGACAGAATCTCACTGGTCCTGAGGAATGGAGTGTACTACAGTCAAGATCACAGAGGAAGAAGTGGCCTGTTATTTGTCCTGGGCTCATTAAGCTTCACCCAATGCTCAGCAGGGAGCCAGTGGAGCCAGCTGAGTCACAGGGCTTGTGTGCTACCAATAGCCCATGTGACTAAGGAGCCAAGCCAAACCCTGACATATAACCCTTCTGCCAGGTAAAGCCAGCTGCAACAAGGACTGGGTTCAGTATCTAGAGGTTCCTTTTCAACAATACAACACAAAACTGGCTCGAACACCCACCCAGTGACCTGTGACAATTTCACAACACTCCCTGGGTGCCTCTAAGAGGCAATACTTCCCCTCTTGCAAGCACAGAGCCTCAGTGTAGCCAAAAACTTTTAATAAAAGGAGGGAAGTAACTCAGCATTAATTTGGGAAAACACCACAACTAACGTTCTTAAATATAAACCACGAGCAAAAGACCCACCCACAAGTAAGTTGGGCAGTGTCCTTTTCCCCTCATGTTCTTAAGGGGCCAGCAACCCAAAAGTCCCTTTAACATGCCCATCCCTTCTCTGTACCCCACTCACAGTTGCTGTCCTTGGCCAGTGCAGCCCCAGAGTTCAGAGGTTCATCCGCAGAGTTCATCTTCCACCTTGCATGGAAGGGGGTGGTGGTAAAGGAGGCACTTTACATGCTCCACTGCTCAGGCAACCGCTTATCACCCCCAACGGCCAATTGCAGTGCCTTTCCACATGGTCCTCTCCTCCCAGCTAGCCACTCACCAAGATGTCTTCAGAGGCCCCCACTTAACACAGCTCTCAGTGAGTTCAGCTGCTAGTGGGGGAGCTTCACTGCTGGTGCACTATGGGAAGTCTCTTACAATAGAGACACTATCCCAAAGGAGGTCTAATATTTAGACCTAGGTATCAGTGATTTCAGCTCTGCAGCATGTAACAAGGCTCTCGACTGGGCCGAAGCAGAATCAGTAGTCTCAAGGTGCATGCTAAGAATAATAGATATACCTAGCACTTCTAGTGTCAGACTCTGAGCTCCATTACACAGGTGTAAAAATAAAGAAGCTCCCTTGAAGTCAGTGGAGTAGAGCAGCTGGGATCAGAATCTGTCCCATATACCTGTTGTCATCTCTACTGACCTCAGGGTGACTTAGTAAAGAAATAGGTACCATTAATCTCATTTTACAGATGAAGAAACTGAAACACAATGAGGTAAAGTGACTTCAAATCCTCCATCCTCAGTCCTTGTGAGCAAGCCAGCCCCTGCAACAGGACTAGCCTGGAACCTATGATGCAGGCTCTGTATCCCATTCCCTTCCTCAATTGCCCTGAACTGTCCAGGACCTCTCTGTTACATAGCTGACAAACCTATGATAGAGGAGCTGTCCATTCTCTCCTCCCCTCCAGAGCTCCCTGCTATACACTTTAAGTAGAAAACATTATCTTTCCCTGGTACAGAAGCCAGCACTGTGCTTCTCGCTGTGTGGCTTATCTTCTGCAATTAGCACTTTCCACCATATCTGATAGAAGAGAAAGGCTCAGCCGCTCCTGATTAACTGCAGAGTATTTGCTTTCTTTTTCACTTCTGTGGCCCAGAATTAATTAGTTTGTCCCTCTTATTCCTTTCATGGGCCAGATAGTTCTTTCTGGTACAATTATATATAATAGCAATGCTTCAAATCCCCTGGGGAATGGTTGAGAGATGCCCTCCATGGGGCAGAAAGAAAAGTGAAAGCTGAGAGATTACTAAGAGGTCAAACTCCCTACTGCTTCCCTGGAGTCTTAAAATACTTGCTATCATCTGACTGCAGCAGAAATCCATTCCCCTTTCCACCTGTGGTACTCACTTGTTCCAGACTTATTAGTGAGTAAATGGCCAAACAAAAGAAGACACTTTCCAACCTAAACCCAGAGACTTAGTATAGGCCCAAAGCAACACCCCTGATCCAAACACCACCACACCTTCAGGAAAATTCAGAACATAGGACCAAAGGAGAAGAAATGATCTCATAGTTAAAGTATTGCACCAAGACTCGGGACACCTGGGTTCTTTTTCCAGCCCTGCCTGTCACTCAGTCTCTCTATACCTAAGTTCTCCATCTCAGAAGTGCTGTGCAGAGAAATCCATAAATACTTGGAGGGCATTGAGTTACTATGGGGGCTGGGGCCATTTGTATGTACCTACATAGGGTGCTACAGCTCAGACTTATCTGCTGACATCTTCCCTCCCTCTGGCTGAGGAAGACTACATGTGTGGCTCCTGCAAAGCCAGCCAGCACCATTCTGTTGATTGTCGAGGACTAAGGGTTGGGGTTTAGACAGTAAAGCAAAGTGTTTCCACCCAAACCCAAAAACCCAGATAATAATTTTCAGTCAGAGTCATAAAATTTGAGGCCAGAAGGGACCACCAGACTATCTAGTCATAGGCCACCAGCACTACCCAGCACGCACACGCTGAACTCAGCCACTGAAGTTAGACCAAGGTATTACAGCCCACAGGAATTACAGCCCAAGTTGCACCAATTCCCCAGGCCCCTGCAATGGCAGGGAAATGTTTTAGGGACATCGATCCAGATGATACTGGGAAGTGACCTGCAACCCACACTGCAAAGGAAGATGAAACCCCCACAAGATCCCTGCCAATCTGAACTGGCAGAAAATTCCTTTCCCAACTCCATATATGGTGATCAGTTAGACCCTGAGCGTGAGCAAGAACCAGCCAGCCATGCACCTCCTCCTAGCTGGATTCTGATCTCGATGGCAGTGATGTAGCTAAGGAGTAACTAATGTAAAACCACTCTCAGCGAGCTCAAAAATCAGACACCTGATGTGAAAAGATCCTTCTCTCACTCTTTATCTAGTCAGTCCCCTCAGGCAAGTGCAGGATTAGAACCACTAACCTAGGGAGGAAAGAGGCAGTAACCCAGTCCCAGTAATTGTTCCTGCCCACCCCAGGAAAGAGCAGCAGCCCTGCGAGTTGGTGGGGGTGAGGATTCTTTTTATATCCATAGCTAAGTTTACACAAGGTTTGTATATAGCTTTATTTGTTTAGATTTATAAACACACAAGAGGCATCTTACACTCCGTCTCACTCACACACATACACACACTCACACACACTTTGATCTTTACAGTCTAAAATCTTTTCAACACTTGACTCACCCCTCTCTTCCCAACTGGAAATGTGCAGGGGGCAGTGGGGTGGAGCTGAATGCTACACAGCCAGACGTCCTGCTCTCCGAAGGGACCCACGCTCCCATTTCACATCTGTACAATTCCCCCAGCCATGCCAGCTTTATTCAGCCACCTTGAATTTTAACGGTGTATTGGTGCCCTGAGACTTCTGTCATCATTTTGTATAAATATAATAAATAAATAAAATGAACCGTGCAGAAGGCAAAAGCTCCATTTGGCTGGGGTGCAAAAAAGAAGCCGCTTAGGACTGAATCCACGCACAGGAGTGGCAGCCCTTCCCCCCTGCCTCCTTGCTCTGCCCTCCTCCTCCTCCTCCTCCTTCTCTCATGGCTTCAAGCTCTGCTTGTTCCGCATCATGGATTTCTCTGAACTTGTTATGCAGCCAGTGTGTGACTGGAGTGCAGCCATGCACCAGAAGTGTGTGTATGGATCGTGTGTGTGCAGCAGAGGAAGGGGTCAGGGTCTGGCCATATTTAGAATAGACTGTGAAAAGTGAGTATAAGAGATACCTCCACCTCAACTTTCTCCCCCCCCCCCACACACACTTTATCCTCCTTAAGAAAACCCACTTACATCCCTCTTGCCCCACATGGCAATATTTTCATATGGATCCAGGATGCTTTACCTGAATCATGGGCACTGAAGGAGGAAGGAAGGACAGGAGCCAGGTGAAAGAAACACTCACAGAATTATATAAGTCGGTCCAGAACATGTGCCAAGATGTGCAGCCCAGCAAGAGGAAAGCATTTTTCTGGCTCTCAAACTCAGCACCTGAGGCATTTCTGACTCAGCACAAGGGGGAGCCATTTCTCCAATCCTTCACCAAGTTTAGAGGGCGGAATCATTGATTCAGAGGAGGAGCATTTCCCTCACTCATTTTCCTGGGAGATAATGAGGGATTTTCCTGCCTAAACAAGATCATTTCCTTAATCTAGCACCAGGGGGGTGTTTCCCTGGCCCAGCACGAAGGAAAGTGTGTCCGGAGGAGAGATGAAAGAGGGAGCAGACCATTACTGATCTGGTACCACGGGGAGACCTCCCAGCAGAAGGGAGTCGTTTCTCTAAGTTCAACAGTTGATACCATTCTACCCCCAGGGACTGGAGGAACAAAAAGAAGTTATAATCTGTCACCAGTAAGGCCAACTGGAGGGTGACAATTCTGCTTTGTGGCAAATTTTGAGGTTTCAAAATTTGTTTTCATGCCACATAGAACAACAGAACCTTGCCACGGCAACAGAATTGTGTCAGAATGTCCATTTTTGGACAGGTTCAAGTCTCTCATTTGGCACAGTGTTTTTCAGCTGTGACATGTTTCAGCCTCAACACAGTGCTCTGAATACTGCTAGTAACCAGTGACAGTTGAGGGAGGGTCCCATGGACATAGCTTGGGGGGAATCAGGGGGCATTGTTCCCCAAACTGCAATTTGCCTCCCAAACATACAAATAAAACTATGCATATGGAGGGTCCTCTTTACCTCACTGGACAGTTTCCTTGGCTTCTTATGGCTGACGTGCATGAGTGCTGTACCCTGATGCAACATATTATCTGCTCCCTGTAGCATCTGTGTACCCCAACAGTTGTTGATCACTGCACTGAGCCAGATCCTCAGCTGTGGTAAATCAGCAAAGCACCAGTGATTTTGATGGAGTCATGTTCACTTACACCCACTGAGGAGATGGCCCATTTTTTCTTGTGTAAGTAGGGGGCAAGTTCATATGAGCAGCCCAGACATTCGGTGATAAGATTGTTAAATTGAGAGATCCTCTATCCAAGTGCCTAAAATAGGAACACCACACACACACACACACACACACAAGGTCATCCAGGGGTTAACTCTTCAATAAGCCACAGATATACTAAATGGTTTAAAGGTGACTTTCCAAGCAGTGACTTGAAATCTGAGTAACAGCAGAAGGAAAGATATATAACTTACTGGATTTGGATGAGATGTAAAATCAGGGGTCTGCCCACGCCTGATCATTCAAAGACAGATTTTCAGAATTTAAGACCTGAGATGCACCAGCTTTTGTATACAATTGCAGAACTTTTTTTTTTTATTATTATTAACTCCTTATGGAAATCAGGCATTTTGCACTTGCAGATAGGTTTTTTTTTAGTTGCATCTGTATGCACAACTGCAATCGTTACATGAAGAAAGGAGGTGTGCAATTTCACACACACCAGAGCCACATGGACCTCAATCTTCAAATTCCTGAAAAATCAAACTCTAGATAGTCTATGGCAGGCATTTTTCACAAGATTAGAGGTGTTAGCTCAGTGTCTGGTCAAATTCCAATTTGTAATTACATTCCACCTACCTAAAATTCTCCCCCAACAATTTCAGTTAGAAGTGTTATTCTTCACTTCCTGTTTTATACAGCTGTACCATGTTTTCATGCATTTTTAGCCAGTGGTCATGACCTACCCCAGAGGTAGCTGCATTTTCAGCTGTGGTTGAATGATTGCTGTCTGTGAAGCAGTTACAGATCCTTGAGGAAGACAGGTGCTAGAACTGTCAGTCATTTTCATTACCATAAATAAGATCTGTTTCATTTTAATCACTTTAAAATCATTGAGTCATTTATTGATTTCTCAGTAATTTATGTGCTTTATATCTTGGCTGGAAACCCATCAGCATGACTGTTTGCAATAAGAAATGGGCAGAGATACATGGATGCTACTATTATTGCGTCAATGTTTCTAGCTCTGATCACAGCGTAAAACAACAGTTCAGGAGCACAGGGGCATTAAAACTATAAATTTTTCTAAAAACTTCAGTGCATGAACTGCATAGAATGTATTATCTTGTATTGCTTGTTATGTGCTGTGTAATCTTAGGGCCAGACTGTGATGCCATTACTTGCACTGACTAGTACCTTACTCCACAAGCGGTTCTATCGCCACCACACCTACACCTGCGTGTGGTGTAAGCATAAATAAGGGTATAAAAATGTGGGCCATAAAGCATGCACGTACCTGAGGATAGGTGCAAAGGAGGGTTGGGCAGGATCATAGGACTCCACAAACAGAACATGAAACTCACTGAGGGATGAGCTAGCAGCATCCTTCAAAGCGAAGGCCTCTTAGGGGTCAGTGGAAAAGATGGGGGCTTAGCATGGTGTTTGCTATGCAAGGGGTGCAGTATGAGTTTTAGAAAGTGGGGAGCAGCCAGGCAGCTGTGGGAAGGGGAAGGTTTTCTAATCCAACAGCACCTGGAGCTAAACTGACTCCTTCTGGTTTTTGTTGCACTGCTTGTCTGTGGCATGCTCACACACACACGCTGATCCAAGTGTGGTCATGAATTTTTCATCAGCCAGGAGAAAGAGAGCAAGGAGCACACAGCACCAATGGAGCGTGCCCCCAAACCCTTCGAGACCCCCACTGGCTTTTTTCTTTCTCATAACTCTCGCTTCCCTGGCAGCTCACCATTGGCAGTGAAGGACCCTTAATGAGAGGATTTATAAAGAGCAGGAGAAAAAAAATCTAAAGCCGAAATGAGTCTTTCTTTGCCTCTCCCTTGTCCTCTTCACCACCGCCTATTCTTTCCCTCTCTTTTCTGTTTCTTTCTCACGTACTCTCCATCACTTCTCCCCTCTTCCTTTCTTTCCCTCCTCCCCCAATCTCTGGAATTCAGTCTCTTCCATACTCTCTGTCACCTCTTTCTTTCCCTTCTCCTCCTCCACATTTTCTAGCTTCTCCCTCCCTCCCACCCCTCTGCTCATATGCAGATACTAGTCGCTCGCTCATTGGACTAGGCAAAGATCTGGCTTCCTTAAGTTCTGCTTCTAAACAGGCTGAGGTTTGTAAGTGTCAGATTTGAGGGATTTCAACTCCATTGCTTTACCATCCACTTTACATGTCACCAGAACCTCTTAGGGTGCTAAGGAGGAGCCAGGTAACAGCTCTCCACAACAGCACCAACGTGGTGGGTCTGATTCTACTTTCACACCAGTTTCAAGCTAACGTAACTCCACTGAGTTCAACAGAGTTACGGCTGGTTTACACCAGTGTTTGTGAGACCAGAATCAGGCCCTACATCTCCTAACATAGGAGAGATAGAAGGGGAAAAATCTGATTAGGCAATGAGATGACCACATGGACCAGAACTGAACAGCCATATTACCTTGCTGAGGTCCCTGTGTCACCAAAGGGAAGGGAGTTAAAATAACAGCAGGGGAAATAAAATCTTGAACGTTCTCTGTTATTTAAAAATGTAAAATCAAGTTGGGCCAGCTCCAGGCCACCGTCCCTCACAGCCTCCAGCACAGGGAGCATGCTGGGATTGTGGCTGGATCACCACTGCTCTGCAGCTAGTCTCAACTGCTGCAGCAGTGTCTCATGGCTGAGAGCAATCCAAATGCATGTTAGAGCTGCCCTGAGGCTAATCTAACTTCCACCAGGGGCTGACTAGGCCCCTGGACATCCACAGAATACAGAAAGGCACAAAGGAGGCATAAAACCCCTTTTCGCATCTACTCTTGAGTTCAGTGTAACGTGACTGAAATGGAGAATCAAGCCTTTAGGCTGGAATTGTTGGCTGTCTGTTGCTGAAGTGGCAACCAGGGACATTAATGATCTCCGTTCAAGCCCTGCAGCATTCAAAGGTAAAATACCTTCATCTGGAACATTGTAACTTTGATTTATTTCTAATACTTCTAGTCAGTAAAGTCCAAGTTATTTTGACTGGCTCTTCGTGTTTTTAAAAAGGATTTTACAGGTACATACACAGGTAGATTCACAAATGTGTGCACAGACCAGTTTATATGTACACAGAGAGGTAGGTAGCCTGGTAAATGTTAAACAGGAAGGTTTTGGATGACAGAAACCATCTGATATACTGACAATTGGTGCAGTGTTCCTATTCAATTCAGGTAGGAAAAATGTTTTGGTACAATGTGATTGATAGATTCCAAGGCCACAAGTGATCATTATGATAGGCCACAGAACTTCCCCAAAATAATTTCTAGAGCAGATCTTTCAGACAAACATCCAATCTGGATTTAAATGTGGCTATGTACATGTCATGGTATAATTCCCCAATCTGAACCTTAGAGTCCAAAAGATAGGGTACCAGCATGAATTCTCCTAAGCTTAATTACCAGCTTAGATCTTGTAGCGCTGCCACCAATCAGGACTTGGAGTGCCTGATACACTCTGGTCCCCCCAAAACCTTCCCTGGGGACCCCCAAGACCCAGACCCCCTGGATCGTAACACAAGGAAAGTAAACCCTTCCCCACGCAAGTGCCATCTCTTAGGCTTTCCCTCCCTGGTTTACCCCTGGAAGATCACGCGTGATTCAACACTCCTTGAACTCTTAAAACAAGGGAGGAAGTCCCTTCACCCCCTCCCGCAACCCTTCGCCCCTCACCACAGAGGCAATACAGTTCAAGCTCTGTGAAACGAAAACAAAGAGGAAATTTACCTTCCCCCCCGCTAGCTCTCTTCCTGCATGCCCACCAACTATCCCTGGTGAGTACAGACTCAGTTTCTTTGAGCCTTAACAAGGAAGAAAAAATCAATCAGTCTTTTACAAGAGAAAAACTTTAATAAAAAAGAAAAGAAGAGTAAAGAAATTCCACCTGTAAATTCAAGATGGAATATTACAGGGTCTATCACTTATAGAAACTAGAAAGAAGCCTCCCCACGCAGAAATACAATTCAAAATACTTCCAGCCAAATACACCTTAAACTCTACCAGCCAGATACACATTTGCAATAAAGAAAACAAATCAAAAAACTAACCGCCTTCTACTTGTTAACTACTCAAATTTGAACAAGAAGATTAGAGAGCCTGGTAGGTACGGTGGTCACTCTCAGAACCCAACGAAGAACAACAAGACAAAGAACAAGAAACAACAAACAAAGACTTCCCTCCACCGAGATTTGAAAGTATCTTGTCTCCTGATTGGTCCTCTGGTCGGGTGTTCCCGGTTTCACTGTTTGTTAACCCCTTACAGGTAAAGGAAACATTAACCCTTAGCTATCTGTTTATGACAGTACATGAATATATCAACATCAGTTTACAGAGTTCCCATATAAGGTGCTGCACTTCCTGTGGATATTTGCTTTATATTCACACAAGATATTTATGTGTGGTGTGAATAGTCTGTAACCAATTTCTTCTAGGTGTAAACTGGTGGCAGTGGGTCAGTATTGCAGTAAGGAAGCCATTTTACAATGTACATCCAATTGTACTTGTGGTGCAAACAGTTTCTCTGACCAGCTTACAAATCACAGATCTGCAGATACCAAGGCTGGATTAAAGTTATGAGGGGCCTAAGGCTAATGGAAGGGAAGGACCTAAGTATGAATTACATATTGCAAAAAAAATTATAAAGTCATCAAACATTTATCTACATACATACATACAAATCCATGAATGATGTCATCGTAATTCAAAGAGTTGATGATTTTGTTCTCAGTGCTCAAGAGGGACAAAGCATGACTGAGATGCTCTTAAGTCATGGTGGATCGGAGGACATTTTTGATCCTTGTTAGAAGACAGAAGGAACATTCTCCGCTACAGCTAGTGATCATTAGTGACAAATACAGCTGTAATGCAGTTTCAACATTTGGGAAATATTCTATCACATTGGATTCAGTGATAACTTGGGACATCCAAATAGATTTGCTTTTGTTATCTTTTCTCTCTATGTCTGAGAGTGATGTGAAGTCAACAAACTGAAAAAATTCTTTAGTAAAATCTACTGGGAGATCATCTGGGTACTTCTGACACACACGTTTGATACCTTCACTGACTTCGGAACTTGAAATATTAGGCAAAAAAACATCAGTACACTAAAGGTTTTGTCAATATTTTCTTAAGCCTCGATCTGATGTTCTAATGAACACTTAAGTTTGTCGATGATTGTGATGAAGGTATTAACTCTAATGGCCTCTTTGTCACTGAATGAGTGGGCAGTTGCATCATCACATATCTTCTGTCTTTTGCAGCACTTGACTAACTTATTCTCATGGTTAGCAGTCCCTACAGCCCCCTGAATTTCATACTTATCAGAACTATCCCACATTTGTTGAAGAACAGTTTCAAGACTCCTCATTAAGTTTACAACAATGGAAAGGTCAATTTGAGCACTCTGCAAGCTTAGACTGCACCTGCTGAATGGTTGAAGTATATCATTCCAGACCTCACACAAAATACCAGTTTCCAAAGTGCACATTGCATGACTCGGGATCTTTGCATCTTTTCTTGTTGCTAATTTTTGAGATTCATCATTCTTGATGCTCTCTAGTGCTTCAAGGATGTTGGGGTATTCCAGACCAACTGCATTCACAGCTTTCCTGAAAAGGGACTGCTGGGTGAGGAAAGTGGACGGTGGAAGCATGTGACTAGGAGAACCAGGCAGAGGAAAAGACGGGCCAGCGACGGAGAAATAGAACTCAGGAACAGGTTTGCTGAGTTGGAAAATGAAGATGGAGCACAGCAGGTGCTCACTGAAGGAGAGAGGGCAAGGAAAAAGAGACGAGCAGCTAGTCCTGCAGAAGGAGGGGAGGAGTCAATGGAGGCTACACCAAGTATGAGCCCAGGAGGATTGCAGGGCGAATACGAACTTGAGAGGAACTTGCGGCAGCAGGTGCAGGGGAATAGACGGCAGAGGAGAATCACAAGTCATCAGAAAAAGGCACGGTCCTAACGTGGAATTGGAGACTCCTATCTGAAAGAATAGAACAGGCCTGTAACTAAGAAGCTGATCGGAGAGAACAGAAGGGTGTGCTGATGCCAGGTGCTAAGAAATACAGGGATGTGGACCTGAGGCTTGAAAAAGAGATCCTAGCGGAGAGCGGGAAAGAATCCGTTGATGGTTCCTTGCATGCTGGGAAACGAAGATAACTGGCTAGTTTACTCGCTGGACTATCAAGGAGGACTAGCTATGCCAGACTGGGATGACGCTCAAGGAAATCGAGGGCCAGGTGATATTCCCAGTGGGATTCCTGCCAGGTTCCTAGAGAAGGGCGACGAAAGAGTGACAAGATTATGACACATATAACAGATGCTCAGGCAAGTGGTGCTATAGGAGGGCTTTGGGAGTACCGGTTATTGGGAAGCATTTTTACGGATCAGACCACTGTTCGCTTCGGGATGGACTTCACCTAACGTAGGAGGGAAATATACTTCTAGGAGGAGGCTCAGCTGGACCTCATTAACAGACAGCTTTAAAACTGAAGGAAGTTGGGGGAGATGGTTGGGGAGATGTCCAGGAAGATCTCCACACCAGAAATTTAAAGCTGGAGAGGGAACTAACAAAAGTGAGAGGGATACGCTTGTGGACCAAAGAATTCGACCCAAGGAGGAAAAGTGGTGTAGAAACATAGACTAACGGGTGATGTTGTGGTAGATGTCTGTGCACAACGGGGTAACAGAATGTCACTTAAGACTGCCAAAACAGCCCGAAATTAAAATGTCTGTACAACTAATGCGAGGCAGCCTAGGTAACAAGATGGAGGAACTGGAGCTACTGGTAGCAGAGGAAGTGAAACAATATATACGGGATAACAGAAACCTGGTGAATAGTAACTCATCAGACTGGAGTACAGGTATTGAAGGCTATAGTGCTGTTTAGAAACAGACAGGAAGAAAGGCAAAGGTAGTGGAGTAGCATGTACATCAATGTCGAGGTTAACTGTAATGAAAATAACGAAGTGATGGAATGGATAAGACAGAGTCTGTCTGGGCAAAATCACACTGGGTAAAAAAGCTACTACAGCCTCCCCTGAGATAGTGCTTTGGTGTGTGCTAACAAGAACCGCAGGGATCATGATTTGATATGGATAGGGACCTCTTTAATGTCTTTAATGAAGTAAACACAAGGGGAATGTTGATCAATAGGAAAGACTTCAACTTCCCAGATATAGACTGGAGAACAAGTGCTTTGCAAAAGAATAACAGGCGGTCACGATTTTTCTGGATGGGATAGTGGATGGATTTCTCACCAAGTAATTGAAGTAAACTACAGGAGGGATGCCATTTTAATTGGTTTTGGTGACACGGTGAGGACCTCGTAGAAGAAATGGTGGTAGGTGAAACACTTGGTTTCGGAGTGGTCATGAGCTGAATCAGTCAAACCTAGATGGAAGGACTAAAAAACGTAGTATCTGGATAGGGTTTTGACTTCCAAGGCTAGATGTTAAAAGAGTAGAAATTAGTCTTAGGGAGTGGATTGGACCAGAGGAACTTGTGGATTAAAATGCGAGGAGGCCGTTAGGGGTTGTTATAAAAGTGGATGGGTAGGGTTCTGTGGCCTGCTTTGTGCAGGAGGTCAGACTAGATGATCATATTGGTCCCTTCTGACCTACGAGTCTATGAGTCTATGAGTCTTTAGCATTGGCATGTCACAGTGTCACAGAATGATTTGGGCACTGGGCATCCCTTTGGTAGTGAATCTCTAAGAATCATCCAATGACTGGTTGATGCAGACTAAAAATTGTACAATTCTTGGACAAATCCAAAAAAGAAGAATCTGCTTCAACACAACAATCCACGGCAGACTAGCCAGCAAGGTTGGATGAATGTGCAGCACATGGTATGTAATCAACCAAAGGACTGCACACTTTTATCTTTGCTGCACCCCTGAATATCTGCACTCATATTACTTGCATTGTCGTAGCTTTGGCCACAACAAAGGCGAATGTCAATCCCATATTCGGTGAGGAAATCCAGTAGGTACAAGGCAAGTTTCTCCCCTGTGTGGCTGGTGATGTTTTTGAAGGTCATGAGACGCTCAACTGGAGCAAGATGACAGTCAGCTGATCTGCACGTGACACATTCGATGCTGAGTCAATGGACACTGAAAAATATCCCACATCTTTGATCTCATCTACAATGGCTGATAGCGTCTTCATTGCTAGCAGTGCAATGAATTCATCACAAATAGTCTTTGATAGATATGATGTATGGCCTTTTCCATGATTTGCATGTTCATTGATATGCTGAGCTAAGGAGGGGTCGAACTTAGCTATTAGCTTTGGTACACCAAGGTAGTTGCCCCTGTGTTTTGATCCAATAGTCTCATCTGAGCCACAGAATGGCAAACCAGGCTCAGCAAGAAAAATATCTGAGAACATGCTTCCAATAAGCAAGAGCTTCCAAAAACTTGTTTTCGATTTGGGTATCAATTCTGCCACTAACTTTCTTTCGGGGATGGTAGCTGCTAACTGACAATATATGCTGCTCACTCATTGCATGATTGTTGATATATGCAGTATTCTTCCAATCACTCAAACCTTCCCAGAACATTCCCCACTTTTTGGTATTAGAAAACAGGCAGCAATACAAACAGTACACTTTCTTCTTAGAAGGCGAATAGATGAGCCATTCTCATTTGCCAATCTGTTTGTTAGGCATCACATATTCAAACATTGATTTGCTCAGATAACGATTCTGATTGGTGTACTCTCGCTTTGTCAATGAAAACTCAGCATCTAGATTCTGGTATTTCTGTGAGTCCTTCTCAGTCCAATATGCAATGAGATCTTCAGAAGTCATGCCTCACTCGCCTGGGATCTTTTTTATTACTATTACTGGGAAAATCTTCAGAGGAGTGGAGTGAGACTGCAGCTAGAGAAGTCACAAGAGGCTGCTCCTTTTCATCAGGCACAGGCCCAGCAGGTTTACTTGGTCTGGTATTCACCTGGACTTTCTCACCACCAGACTTAGTAGGAGGAAAGATGTTAGGAGCGAAGGAGAACCTTTCAGCACTACATCTTGTCTTTGCTGTCTTTCTTTGGTCTCCTTCAATTTCCGCCATCCTCCTTTCTTTGACATGGTTTCTATTGTCCAGTGTAGGCCTACTGGGTACAAAGGTCAATATTGCTTGGGCCCACAAACACTTGCTTAGCCCACAAAGACAAAATCACAACCACCATAAATTGAATTCACAATCTTAATGGATTAATTTGTGCAAAACAATATCTAATGAGACAAAAAAAATTCTGATGGCCCCTCTACCATCACTCAGCTGTTACTTCAACATGGAATGGAAGGCCAACAGTGGGACCTAGAAATAGGAGGGCCTAAAAATTAGGGCCTAAAGTGGGACCTAAGGCCATAGTCTTATTAGCCTATGGGTTAATCCGGCTATGGCAGATACCCATGCCAGTTAGTCACATCCATAGGAGTCAACTCCATGGGTGCTCCACGGTTGGAGCACCCGTGGGGAAAAATTCGTGGGTGCTCTGCACCTACCAGCAGCTCCCTGCCCTGCCTCCCTGCCCCAGCTCACCTCCGCTTCCTCCCATGAGCGTGCCACAGCGTCCTGCTTCTCCCCCATCCTTCCCAGCACTTGCACTGCAAAACAGCTGTTTCACGCGGCAAGCCTGGGAGGGAAGGAGGAGGAGGGTGAACGTGGAGCGCTTGAGGCAGGCGGTGGGACCAGGACAGGGCTTTGGGGAGGGATCCAATAGGGCCAGGGAGGGGTGGAGTTAGGGCGGGGACTTTGGGGCTGGGGTGGAGTCGGGGTGGGGGGCGTGAGCACCCACTGGTCCAGAAAAAAGTTGGCACCTGTGGTCACATCAAGTGGCATCTGCAAGTGAATAGTTAAATTAGTGATTATAAATTATAGAACAGGCAGCTTCCGGACACGTTTTCCTTAGTAATTTAGATGCACAGTTGCAAATGGAACACATGCATGAAAATGCATTACTACATTGTTAAGGAAATGTATACACTACACATGGTCTGTAGATTTCTACAACATAGCTTTGGTTGGTTGTTTCACACACACACACACACACACACACACACACACACACACACACACCCCTTCAAGACTTAGCTAAACAACTGTTCCTTGATGAGCACTGGATGGGGCCAAGTTTGAAGTTCTAAATCTCAGCCATTTATCCCGTTATCTTAATGCTAACTGACAAACATCTGCAAACCTAAAACAGCAGTACTTTTCTTTTTAAAGCTGAACATGTGCACCTCTGGCCTGACTTTCAGAGCTATTAAGCATCCAGAATGTGCACTAACAACTGGTGGTGTGGGTGCTCAGCACCTCAGACTCTGTTTTTCACATTTCCCTAGCTCAAAAAACTGCTGAATTGCTTCTGTTGAACTTTCCCAGAGATATTCATTCCCCTTTGGGCTGAAGCCAGACAGGAGATGTTTCAGCACAATAGGAACATGTGTGTGAAAGTTCCAGAGACTGAAGAGAGGGACTGAGAATGGAGAACCATCATCCTTAAAGCTGCAGTGCTGCTCCCAGTACACTAACTGTAGAATCATTTTCTCTAGAGATTTGATTCCCACAACACAGGTCTGTCAACGAGGTTCTTGAATCCGGACCTTGGCCTCTCACATCCCTCTTTGTAATTTTAAGGTACCACTTTTCTGAGGACCACCCTTTCTAGAGGACACTTATGATGTTATTTTTAGCAGATACTGTACATAATTTCCTACATTAAAGTTCAAAAGCCCAAGAAGGCAGCTCAGGGCTAGATTCCAAGATGCAAAAACCATAAGTGTTCAGTGATACGCAAATGTGCAATGAAATATGAGAAAAATAAATAATTGAAATCCCCACCATAAACATGCATGCTGTGAAAAAACTGCCAGCCTCCAGGAAATTATTTTAAAAAACCAACTAACTAAACTCCCCCAGGAAAGCACAATCCAAGGCTATGGAATCTGATGCCTCTGCCTGGGACTGGCCTTTCCCGTTGCTTGAACACAATGGAGCAGCCGCTAATGGTGATATAGCACTGATGTACATCAGAGTTTCTCACACTGTGGTCCACGGACCATCAGTGGTCCACAAGCTCCATTCAGGTGGTCCGTGGATAGTTCCCATTAAGGTGTGTGCCTGGGCGACCTCACATGAGAGAATGAAGGGCCACCCATCTAATTAGTGGAGCTGCGCAGGCGTGGCTCCATTAATTAGGTGCCTGGACCCTGGAGAAGACGCACGCGTAAAGTGAGGTAGTGGCCTTGACGGAAATAGGGGGTAGGTGGGAGGGGGAAGTGGGGTGAGAAGAGGGGGTAGGAGGAATTTGGGATGTGCATGTCTGTGGCAACCAGAGAAAGAGGCAACTTTCCGCAGCTCCAGGCCTGTGGCTGCCGGGGAGAGACAGCCCTCCTTTCGAGCCCCAGCTCAGTGGCTGCTGTGGTGCTAACATATCCCTCCTGCTGTCCTTAGCTAAATTTGCACTGGTGTGATTCAGACTACATGCTACCTGAGGCCTGGTCTACACTACGCATTTAAATCTATTTAAAGAGTGTTAAATCGATTTAACGCTGTACCCCTCCACACTACAACGCTCTTTATATCGATATAAAGGGCTCTTTAAATCGATTTCTGTACTCCACCCCAATGAGAGGGGTAGCGCTAAATTCGATATTAACATATAGGATTACGGTTAGTGTGGACGGAAATCGACGTTATTGGCCTCCGGGCGGTATCCCACAGTGCACGACTGACCGCTCTGGACAGCACTCTGAACTCGGATGCAGCAGGCAGGTAAACAGGAAAAGCCCCGCGAACTTTTGAATTACATTTCCTGTTTGCCCAGCGTGGAGCTCTGATCAGCACGAGTGGCGATGCAGTCTCAAATCCAAAAAGAGCTCCAGCATGGACCGTACGGGAGATACTAGATCTGATCACTGTTTGGGGAGACAAATCTGTTCTATCAGAGCTCCGTTACAGAACACGAAATGCCAAAGCGTTTGAAAAAAAATATCAGGCTACACAGGCGCTGCATGACAAGCGTAACGGTAAGCCAGAGACTACCAATGCGCTCATGGATGGAGGAGTACTGAGGACTCCAGCTATCCACAGTTCCCACAGCAGTCTCTGAAAAGTAATTTGCAATTCTGGCTGAGCTCCCACATGCTGTAGTTCAAACCAATGTGCGTGGTTCAGGGAATAGCTTCCTCAGTTCTCCCCCCACCACTGAAAGAAAAGGGAAAGAATATTCAATTTCGTCTCTCTTGCCATTCTCCGCAGTAACGGTACAGAACGACCGTAACCATCTCGCTATCATTGGTAAGCAAACTGCTGCTGCGTAGCGCTGGGATATTGCCTCTCTGTTGCACATCCAGTCACATACGGGCGGAAAAAAAAAAGCTGAACGGCTCCATGGTGCCATCGCTTATGCGTCTGCGCAGTGCAATCCAGGAAAAACGGCGCGAAGGATTTCAGCTGATGTTTTCCGACGAAGGATGACTGACGACTATTTACCAGAACCACACGGCAATTAATGATCATACCCAGAATTCCAAGGAGGCGGGAGACTGCGGGAACTATGATAGCTCGGAAGAGCTACCGACAATGCAGCCGCTCAGAAATCGACGTTAGCCTCGGACCATGGACGCACAATGCTGAATTACTGTGCCTAGTGTGGCCGCATGAAATCGAATTTATAATATCAGTTTTATAAAACCGATTTTAGCTAATTCAATATTATCCCATAGTGTAGACGTGGCCTGAGTTATCTGTTGAGTCCATACAGAGTGAGCATATACCTCTGAGTCTAATACCTCAGTGTGGCAGTAGGAGGTGCTGTGCTGCAGGAAGTGCTGTTGGTGACTCAAGAGGGGGAGAGGGGGGGTCCTTTTCTTTCTCAATCAGCAATAAACTACACCTCAGCCTGGTTCTCAAGGGCCCGGTGCTTCTGCAGTAGGGTGACTAGATGTCTGAATTTTATAGGGATGGTTCCTATATTTGGGACTTTGTCTTATGTAGGTGCCTATTCCTCACCCCCCCCCCCACACACACACACATTCCCTGTCTCAGTTTTTCACACTTGCTCTCTGGTCACCCTGTTCTGGAGGCACCCTCTTTCAGATGAGAGGTAAAACCAAGGTCCTGAATACATGGGGTTATTACAAATTGCATGGCATTTTTAACAAGGAAGCAGGGGCGGGGTGTCAACCCCAGTGTCTTGAGGAGATTCCAGACTGAGTGATTACATGGGGCCAACCTGAAGTTCCTTCATTATGGCATTCTCATTTCTGTCATTGACTGTTGTGTTGCTATGCACCATTAGAACAGCTATTTTGCTTCTGCCCCAGAGATGGCTACACTTCAGTGGCTGGTGAAGAGACTCCTGTGTACAGCTTCAGGTGCTCTGGGATCCTTTGGGATGAAGCACATGCAGGGTTGCTGGGACAATTTGTATAGTGGGGGTGCTGAGAGCCATTGAACCAAACTGTAAACCCTGGATATGATGGAAACAACTTCAAGCCAGAGGGTGCAGCAGCACCCTAGCACTCTCAGTTCCAGCACCTATGACCACATGAGACATTATTGTCCATTAGCAAATGGTTAGCAGGGACCCACGGACATCAAAACACATGGAAGATTTATTCCTGTGTGTTCAAGTTGTTCCATCCAGCCCAGGTGTCTTGGGAAGAGGCAGCTTGATCTCCCATTGCCCATATTGAATCTCTCCCCACCCCACACTCTTGAGCCAGGCAAGTGGGCCTTATGTACTCCCCTCTCCAGCTTGGTCTGTTTCATTGTCCATTCTGTTCTGGTCCATCAGTCTTGCTGAGAATTCATTCTAGCCCAGAGATTGTGCTCGCTTCACACAGGAAGGTCCCTGAGGGCCACTGCAGGGCTCATTGAGCATTCCACAGGCCTCTCTGCTGCCCACAACCTTGAGCCTGTCTCTTCTTCCTCTGCTAACTGCTCCTCCCCTCCGTCCCCCACAAACATTCACATTCCCGCTGCAGTGCAGGCTGATTTCAAGGGACAGCTGCAAAATAAAACCATGTGTCCTCAGGCAGTTGGGAAAGGCTCTGGTTTGGGCATGGAGTGATCACAGGAAGGCAGGGGAGATGTCTGTCAAAGGTGCAGAGAGGAAAATAATAGAGTGACCAGACAGCAAGTGTGAAAAATCAGGACGGGGGGGCGGGGGGGGGAATAATAGGAGCCTATATAAGAAAAAGACCCAAAAATTAGGACTGTCCCTATCAAATCGGGACATCTGGTCACCCTAGAAAGTAAAGGCCACCAGAGCAAGTCCAAAATCATTTGTCCCTGACTGATCACCCTCCTAACTGTGCTCTGCACTGCACAGGAAGCAAGTACAGGGGGTGCATTTTCAGGTGCAGAGAGTTCTCTCCCCTAACCCAAGATCAGAAGGTCCCATCCACACAGGGCAACCAGACAGCAAGTGTAAAAAAATCAGGACAGGGGTAAAGGGTAATAGGCATCTATAAGACAAAGCCCCGAATATCAGGAGTAGTCCTATAAAATCGGGACACCTGGTCATCCTACAGCCCCACTTCCTCCCCCTGTGCATGCCTGCTTGTACCATTTGCTAACAGGCAACAGGGAATTTGCCGGGAACTGCCACTTGGCCTGTGCCATTTGCAACTCCCACTCTCCTTACACGGCAGTTCTGTGTTCCTACTGGCTACAGCCCCCACCCTCCATTCTCACACTGCCAGTGCATTTCACAGGGAGTCACGGAGCTGCCCCCTCCTTCCCAGCCGAGGAAGGGCCTCTAGCCCCGTAGTGCCAGCTGGGAGCAGGCACTCTGGCACCCGTTACTTCCCCTGAGAAAGCTAGTTGGGGTAATTAAAGGTAATTAACTAAGCAGGTCAGTGGGCTGGGGGAGCTAATGAGCCAAGAGGCACAGGAAGGAAGCTCCAGTGGGGAAAGGAACAGGGCTAGCTGAGTCCACGGGCCTCAAGGAAGGGAGACCCCTGCTCCTGAGGAGAGGGCTGAAAGCACAGGGGATATTGCCCTTGTAAGGTTGCGTGGGGCTGTACAACTGCTGGTGGAGGGAACTCAAACTAACGGCCTGGTGGATATGCTACAGGTAGAGTCAAAACTGGTTTCTGTGGTGAGAAAAGGCAGGAGCAGAGCATGATATTGTGAGACTGGTAGAGACTTGGCCATATTTCCCAAAGTGAAAACAGGACACTGCCCAGGGCTGTCAGCCCCCCAACTTCACCAAATGATCCTCTGTGTCCCCTGGGGGGGAGTGCCCCACTTTTTTTGGCAAAACTGCACATTTGTCCCATTTGCTCTTGGCAACTGATCAGTTGCCAAGAGCAAATGGGACAAATACCCAGTTTTGCCAAAAAGTCAGGATGTCCGGGACAGGGCTTAAAAAGGGACTGTCCTAGCCAAAACAAGACATATGGTCACCCTAGAGTCTAGTGACATTTGACATTTTTTAAAAGCCCAGCTCCTGGAATACTGAGATGACGTGAGATCTCAGCTTCCATCTTTTTAAAAAGGTAAGTTTCTAGCCCTCATGGTTATAGAAAAAAGCTTGAAAACATGAACCCCAAAGGCCCAGAAACTGGATGCCAGATAAAGAACCTCATCACAGGGTCCACTCACTGCGGGTGGTACTTCTTCCTGGCCACTCTGGTAATCCTGGCCGGGCATTGCACCCTCCTCTAGCGGTGTCTCTCCCTGGGCCTGCCCTCTACTCTGGATTCCAGTGCAGGGTCCTCTAGTCAGCAGCCAAGGTCTGTATCCCATTCTTTGCTGCTTTTCCCTTGAGCCTTCTCCTATCTTCGTAGCTCCCCCAATCTAGATTCACCAGTCTTCCCACTATCTCCTTTCAGGGAGTATTAGCAGCCTGCCTTCCTGCAGCCCCCTTCTACGCTCAGCTCCTGGCCTTTACACAGGCCCCTCATATTCCTGCCCAGTTGAGCCTCATCTGATTAGCCTCTGCTCCCTGGCTCCTCCTCCAGCTGCAGCCTGGGGAGTTAATTGCCTACCTAGTCACCTTAACCACTCCAAGCCTTGTGTGGGGTGGACACTTCATCATAAACCCCAAATGTCTTTGTTTTTTTAAATCTCCTGATTGGTTTGGGCCTGCCATGATTGTTGAGAATGGCAAAACCCCTGGACTTTTTCACCCCTGTTGCACAAAGGAAGCAAAATTTTGGGAGCCCACGGTGGGGCTGTTCTGACATAGAGAGTCCAGCTCCCTGCAGGGGAAGAGATACTAGGGGAGCACTGTGGGAGCTACTCCAGTCTTTAGGTTGCCCTACTAGCTGCTTCACAATCTGCCAAGGACAATTTCCTCTCCCCTGTCTCTTTCCTCCTGAGGCAATGCCAAGTGCCCAGACTAGCTACTCTGGCTGGGGGCTGGGCAGATGAATCCAGCCCGTGTGCGCTATTTGGTGAGCAGTTACACTGGTTCCATGCTTTTTTATGGCTTTGGCCCCCTGCTTCAATCCCTGTCGCCCTCTGTCTGTCTTTCTCAGAGTCTCAGCTCCTCTTTTATTCAGTGGGAACTTTACTTAAGATGGGTGAGGATGGAGGACTAGGGGAAGGAAGCAGGAAACACACAGGAGGAGCGGAGGCAGATGGGAGTGACAGATGGCTGGGTGTGTACAGAGAGAGCATGTGGGAGGGGCATAGGCAGGCACAGATGGAGAAAGAGAGAAATGTTGAGGGGGAAAGAGATGGGGCAGAATAAACTGAATGAAAAAGAAGGTAGAAGTAGAGAGAAACACAGCCACCTGGATGGGAGTTGCATGCCTCCCATTTAAAGTGGCTTCCATTCTCTCCCTGGAGTGGTTTGGCTGATGCCTGGAAAGGGGAGAAAATGTGTGTATGTGATTTTTTGATTTTTTTTGTTAATAACAGCTGTCTATTTATAGGCCCTAAATTATACACTGCGAATACTGCTTAGAGACAAGACGTTATTTGGCTGCCAGCGGGGAAGAGGTGGTGGGGGGAAGAGCAGGGAATAAAATCTTTTAGCTTCCAACAACCCCTTCCTCTCATTTACACCAAAGTGCACATTGTGCGTTATAAGGACAACTCATCTTAGACAGGAGGCGAGAGAAGGGAAGGATGCAGTCAGGGTCAAACTGCAGAGCAGAATCTCTGAATCTTTTTTTCTGCTGAGCAGGGAATTCAGTGTGGGTGGTTCTGAGTGGTACACTGAATTTTCTAAAACTATTCTATAGGTGGCAGAACTAAGGAACATACAAACTACCACACCAGAGCGGACAAATAGTTCATGTCGGCCAGTATCCCACCATCTGCTGCATAGACACAAATAAATGGTGCATCTGGTTGGTTTTTCCTGTCTGCAGCAGAAGCCAATACTAAATGTTTCACAGATAAGTTTCATCACTCCCCTACACGCACAGACACACACTTCCCGCACCTACTGAAGACAATAGTTTTGCCATTGACTTCACTGTATCAGCGCTAACCCTGTAAGGTGTGACACTATACTATGATGGAGTGGTGAAGATTTCTCTCCAGCTCAGCTCTTGATCAATTTATCCCTGAAGTCTGAGGATCGATGGCCTTTGTCCTTTTTATTGTAGAGAGACTTACTGTAGATGTATTTCTTATTCATAAAGGTGTTAATCTTTTTCTGACCCTTACTCAGCTATTCTCCAGTCATGCCTCATAGCTGTGAGAGCCACCAGTTCAGTAGAAGATAACCTAGAATAGCACTAATTGGCCATCTCCGCAGAGATGCTAAATCACTGAATTGCCCAAGTCAAAGCCAAGGTATATGTGCAGAGTGTGTTGTGTGGGGGTAGCTTACATTGATGATACTTCTACTGTGCCTATTTTATGGGTAAATGGAAACTTCCGGCTCTTCAGCGGTCAGTTTGGCCTCTTTCATCCATTTGTCACCTGAGTGAAAAATCAACAGAAAAGTGGATTCACTCAGCCTGACCTTGCCTAGGCCTGAGAGAGTGGCCCTACCTGGACAACCTGCCACCCTCCTACCTCAGGCTTGGACTTTCCAGATCTCAAAAGATGAGCAAGCTCAGTCCTACTGAGTCCTTCGATGGGGAAGCCACTAAAAAAAACAGATGCTCCAGAAAGTCATGGTGAGTTACTAAAAAGTGTCCTTCTCCCTTGGTCAGAGTTAAACTAATGCCCCACCATGGTGTTAGAGGGACACAGAAGTGCTCATCTTCAGCACCTTGAACTGGCCATTCCTATTCCCTGCTGCTTAGAGAATGAGAAACCTAGACCCTGACACCCAGCCAGCAGTTGGAGAACCTTGCGCTGGTAGCTGGCCTCAGATCAGCCTATCCCAGTGGAACTCTACTTTCAATAATGGTCAAACAAAAACCCTGCATCCAAATAGCCCCAACCTTTGAGTGTTCAAAGTCTAGATTCAGATTGGACTTCTTCAGGCCAGACCAGTCTGTAACAGCTACAGTCTGTAAAGCGCCCCACTCCTATGGATAATGTACCATGAACCCCTCTCAGCTTCCTGCACCCCTCTCAGCTTCCTGCACCACAGACTGGCAATAGCAGATATTTCCTGGGGATTTGTCTGTTGAAGACACACATCTGGGCTGAAGTTCTGCAGAACCACATCTACTCTTTCATCCCATTTTTCACAGCCTATCTGGGAGCTCATTCAGTTGAAATCACAACAGCTTTTCCAAGCCTACACAGGCAGGGCAGATCCTTATACATATTATAGAGAGGAACAGAGGGGGAGTGTGCTTAAAATGCCAAAGCTTGAGCCCGTAAGATGAAAGCTCTGCTCAGCCTAGAGGAAGGAACAGTCAGACCGATGGATATACCTCATCTTGATGGGGGGAAAATATAGGCAGGGGTAATCCTGCCAAATGAGAGACTGAATCTTATTGATCAAGTGAGAAAGGATGTTGGGTGTGAGGCCAGTGTTATGCTAACCCACAGCATTTCCTGCAGGTAACCTTCGGCTCTGACCACTTTATTGCTAAGTTCTGTGCTGTTGATTTCTTCGCCAATTCTCTAAATTTTCCAGAAGTGGCAGCAGAATCTCCAAGCCACATGATCAAGAGACTTAGAAAGACACCCGCCCCCCCACTTCTGACCCCATACTTCAGATCTCAAATTAGCACCTACGTTCTACTACTTCTGCACACTACAGTATGCCAGTGAAATGCATTGCTTGTACATTCACACAAGCCCCCCTAACCCCCTGCCCTGCAACCACCTCCTGCCCTCTCTTCCATCCCCCATCTCTCCTAAGATAGCTGGAGCCTCCTTGAAATGAGAGACCCGGAGAGGAGGCTCTTTGCAGAAGGCGAGCTGGTTTCTACGTGGGTGAGATTGTTGTTGCGAGGACTCAAGAGAAGGAGAAAATCTCCTGTTACTAAGCAGGGATCTGAGGGCTGTTGTTGGGGGAGAAGCAGAAGAATTCCATAAAAGGAAGAATTATTCTACTTGCAGCCAAACCGCCTCGGCTCAGATCCTGTCAGATCTCTCAACACGAGCCTCGGCAGGTCTGGTCAGTATTTGGATGAGAGCTGCCAATGGTAAAACACAGGGCGCTGCGGGAAGTGGAGCAGCTGTGCCAAAGTACAGAGCGCTCAGCCTTCTATATTGGTAATAAACACGTTTCCCCAGCATGTTTCTTAGGGCTCTATTTCTCAGCCAAAAGCAGAAAGCCCTTTGTGATCAGGAAGGCTTCCACTGGTAACCCTGGCGTTCTAGCTTAATTCCAATGTGGGTAATTAAACTGTGCCTACTTAAATGCCTTCCTTTGTTTCCATTTGGCTACCAAGTTCTTCACTCCCAGTCCTAAGTTGTTCTGTGCTGTTACGTGGCTGTCCACCCTGGAAGTGGTGGTACGTCTATACTGGTTGAGTGGTCCCTATGTTATAAAAATCGTAAAGCACTTTGGGATCCTTTAGGAGTGAAATGAACTGTTGCAACTGTAAATTATTAGCAGTAACCCTCTCTGGATTCTGAGCATGGAATAAGCACCTCAGAGGAGAGGGAGACATGAATATATTACATGACCTCCACCTGCCTCATCCAATGTTGAAGCCAAGAGTTTTCCCAGATTAAGAAATAGATAAAAATGTCAGGGTCCAGGAAATATCAGAATAATCTTATTCTGCCAGTCACTGGGATATGGCAGCTGTTTAATTACCCCCAGCAATGCTACAGAACAGTTTAAGAGAGGAGAAGAATACTGTGTCCAGATTAAGACAGCTGGGGCAATTTTAGGAAGACAGCAAAGAATCCTGTGGCACCTTATAGACTAAACGAAGTTTTGAAGCAAGAGCTTTCGTGAGTGAATACACACTTTGTTGGATGCATGTAGTGGAAATTTCCAGGGGCAGGTATATATATATATATATATATATATATGTATGTATATATATGCAAGCAAGAAGCAAGCTAGAGATAGTAAGGTTAGTTCAATCAGGGAGGATGAGGCCCTGTTCTAGCAGCTGAGGTGTGAAAACCAAGGGAGGAGAAACTGGTTCTGTAGTTGGCAAGCCATTCACAGTCTTTGTTTAATCCTGAGCTGATGGTGTCAAATCTGCAGGTGAACTGAAGCTCAGCAGTTTCTCTTTGAAGTCTGGTCCTGACAACACTTCAACCTCCCTGGCCACACAGTAGCAGATCTTAAGGTGGTCATCCTGCAGCAAAAAAACTGCAGGACCAGACTTCAAAGAGAAACTGCTGAGCTTCAGTTCATCTGCAGATTTGACACCATCAGCTCAGGATTAAACAAACACTGTGTATGCCTTGCCAACTACAAAATCCAGTTTCTCCTCCCTTGGTTTTCACACCTCAACTGCTAGAACAGGGCCTCATCCTCCCTCCCAAGGTACCTCCAATAGTACATGGTGCTAGGACATCGGGTCATTGCTGACTCAAAGGAAGAACCTCACCTCCAGAGTCAACAGCTCTCCTGTCTACAGCACCCTGAGTTTATCCGTGGGAGTCTCCCACCCAAACACAGTCCAGGCCCAAGAGTGCTTCATTTTTGACTCTGACATCCAGAGTCAGTATAGCTGCAGATGTGACAAAGTAGAAAAATTGTTTCCTTGTACTCCTCATCTATCAGTCTGTGTCCATCTGTTGTCCCTGGTCTTATATGCAGATTGGAAACTCCTTGGGGCAGACTCTGTCTTTTTTTTTCTCTGTTTGTATAGTCCCTAGCACAATGGGATCCTCGTCTATGACAGGTACTCCTAGGCACTACAGCAATATCAATAATAGTTAACAGAGAGTGAGTTTCTACAATAGGTTTGAACCTCCCCCCCACACCCGCTTCACGAGGACGGGAACAAACAATATATTTTACCAACAATGCACTTCACTTGGCCGAACTAGACCACTGTTTTCTCTATGTGCCAATCGGTTAAATTTGCTATAGGCAACTGTGCAGAAAAAACTAGGGGTGTGGAAAGAATAGCAAACTAAGGTCCTGCTGCTTTTTAGCTGGAGAAGCGATAACACGGGAGAGTGTGGAGTTTTTCTGCACTAAGAGGCCAGGAACCGAAGAGCAAATGAAAAATGTATTTAAAGATAGCGCAAATCCTCGATAAAGCCTCTCTGAAATATGATGAAAATTTCCAAGTGTATCAGGAAGTGAAAGCTGGGACATATTAAAGAATAAATCCACAAGGCAGGCGAAACTTGGAGGAGGAAGAGCCACGGGCAACTGGTGTGTGGGTACTTCTCCAATCAGGGGTGCTGCTGAGAACAAGCTTTAACCCGTTGGAGACCGTTGAAATAATTATACAGCCATGTAATTAACCAGCCTGCGTAGGTTCAAGGCATGTATGCTAGTCCATAAAGGTAGCACGCTGATCACTAGGGGGTGCTTAAGTGTAGTAGCAATTTAATGGAGGAGCCCCACATAGTCAACAACTTCATTAGCTGCAGCCCCTGTTTTTCTCCAGTGCAAGGATAAACTAGACCTGACCCTGTTTAGATTGTGAGCTCTCACCCTGCGGGGGTAGAACTGCAGCAATGGGACTTCCAAAGATTTCTTCCCCCTCCGACCCCTTCCCTGCAAATGGGTCTGTAATTAAGTCTGAAATTGTACTGGAGTCTTTATTATGTCAGCAAACCCAGAATGTGTTGTTTGGAGACAGAAACTCTTTCAATCACAATTAATTAGGCGTGGGGCCTGTCCCAGTCCCCCTGCTGGTGCGGGGATGGTGTGAGGAAGGTGGGACCACCAGCAGGAGGGGCAAGCTCAGTCCCACAGATAAAGCCCAGCCCCATTTGTATGAAAATACCACAGTGAGGCTGTCCAGGGTATTGGTTCTTTTTCCAACTTTGTGGGTTTGTTATTTGTTAAGAAAAAAAACGCAGCCTGCAGAGACAGAAAGGACCAGCTGAGAGAAGCCAGGAGGAGGCCAGAGAGCTCACATTTATTTGTGTTACAAGGAATAACAAATAGAAAAGGCTGAAGCCTCTGGGTACGTCCCCCTCCCAAAGGAGACAGGGGCCCAGATTTGTGTGTCTGATCCTCCCTGAGCTCGGTGAGACCCTGAAGGGGTTTGGCGAGGGATATGCAATCAGTCCACACCCACTCCAGCCACACAGCCTGGGCACCAGCTCTTTGGCCTTAAAAGTTTTTGCTCTTCAATGCTGAGCAGTCTGCCTGTGAGGGACAACGAGCCCACTGGAAGAGGGGAGGGCAAAGGGCGAGGAGAAAGTCCAGAGGCCTTATTTGGAAAAACCCTGCCCGGCGAGCAAAAGTGTGCTGCACTATACACACGGAAGGAAGTGTGCAAGCCACCCCACCCGAGGAACTTACTGTGCTCCACAGCAGCGCGGGACAGAGCCCAGCTAGGCACAGGTGCTGCAGTAGACAGAGTGGTGGAGGGAAGCAAAGGGCTGTCACAAAAGTCAGGGTAGTAACAGCCAAGCAAAAACATCACAGGCCAGTCGCAGAGAGTGCAATAAAGCAGGCAGCCAGGAGATGTGAAAACGTGGCTGTCCTGCAGTGACTCAAGAGCATGAGTTCCAGCCTCAGGGCAGGCTGTTAAGAACCAGGGCACAAACCCCAGATTATAGATCTCTCGAGCACTTAGGTTTCACCAACAAATTATCAAGTGTGAATTCCTCAGGCACTGTAACAGAACATGGAGTCAGAGACAGTCCCCTTGGGTAGGTAAGCCTGCCTTGGACCCGTACACCATGAATCACAGCAATATTCAGGTTAATGGCAGTCCCAATGGACCAATTTCCTACCCCCCAGGCAATTACACCAGCCCCCCTGTGGCCTAGGCAAATATTAGTAGGGCATGTCTACACTATGAACGTAAGTCGACCTATGTTAGATCACTTTATAGCCCCCACAGAAATTACTGCGGTGGTTCATGTCCACACTGCCCTTCTTCTGTCAGTGGGGTGCATCCTCACCAGGAGCGCTTCCACCAACTTAGGGCAGTGTGGGGAGCTGAAAGACAGGGCTCTTGCCTCCGCACGCAGCTCCCTGCCGGTAGTCCAGCTGCCTGCTCCCTGCCAGGAACAGGAAAGCCGACTGGACACTGGCACAGATCTCCCCACTAGGAGCCCAGCTGCCCCCCGGCTCTCAGTTCCCCTCTCCCCACTGGGAGCACAGCTGGAAGCTCTTCGCCCAAGTCTGGTTGGCTGCCATTCTCCCAGTGAGGAGCAGGAAGCTGAGAGCCCCGAGGGGGAAGACAAGCTCCCAGCAGGGAGATCCACGCTGATGTCCAGTCGGCTGCCTCATTCCCAGAAAAGCCATGAAATTGACAAGAATGACAGCCAATAGGTGTAAGTAAAGTAACACAGTGACTACAAGGACACTGACTCGTCCTAACTACACCGACATAAGCCCTATGCCTCCACGGAAGTGGGGTTACTTCATCAGTGTAGTAGGGCACTTACATCGGCACGAGCGGGAGTGTACACTGACTTTATTAGGCTGACGTAATCTGCCTTCATCGACCCAATGCTGTAGTGTAGACCAGGCCTTAGTATCCCTGTTTTACACATGGGAAAACTGGGCCATGGAGAAGATGAGGCTCAAATTTTCAGAAGTGGCCCTTGATTTTGGGTGCCACCTTGAGACACCTCCGGCTGTATCTGGAACTCAGATCTTGAAAAACTCAGGCCGTATCAGCTTAAATCGGCTTCCCCTTCCCAATGAGACATTCCCTCCACACAAAGTACCCCACAGAAGACATGCGTTGCACTGTCAACAAAAGAAAGCTGGGGACCCAGCTGGAGTTGAAAGCAACAGCCATGGCAGGTCAAGAAAAAGAATGCATTGTTGGCTGGGCTGTGGAGACACAGTGGCCTGAGATGGATTTATAGGACTTCAGTAACTAACCTCTGCAGGGCCATGGCCCATTTGCTGGGAAAGCATTAAGACGCTAGGACAACTAATCAGTGATAACACAAGGTCTGGCCTGTTTGGGCTGCTGCCAGTGACACAGGTACTGTGATAAGATGGGAAACCTCCAAGGAGTGAAAGAAGATTTTTTTGATACCCACAAGTTTTAATGGGAACTGGGGAAACAGGCAGGCTGGCATTTCCTTTCTGCTTTGGTAGAGTTCATTGCTTCTCCACTCAGACAGTCCCTGAGCCACGCAGGGCAGCTGCCTTCCCTCCTCTGCCAAACCCCATCTCTCACAGTTCCATATTTCTCAGGGCCTTCTGGACTTGGCTCAAAAACGCCTAAGCAGAATCTGTCTCTGGGGAAGAAGCAGCCCCTGAAAAAGGGCAATTAAAGGCAGCATTCGTTTCCTCTTGCTTAATTGGCAGCTGCATTCAGAAAGATACAGAGCTGTGCCACCATGTAGAACCCACAAGATACTTCACAGCACAGCTGAAAAGATGCTCTTTAAAACGTATCCCTTTCTGGGCAGATATCAAGAGAGATCTTGATGCTGGTGAAACGTGCCAGTGGGATGGCCCTAAAGCCTGATTCTCTCACCACAGCAAACAAATAATTCCTCTTGATTTCAAGGGGTGTGACCTGTGTCTGGCAGTGGGAGAATATAGGGCCCTGGGGAAGGAGTTCCTTTGTTTATCCACAAAACAAGTATGACACAGGCAGTGTAGGTACCTGCTTCTCCCACATTGTCCCACCAACATATCCGATCCATCTTCTGAAGGAATAACTTGGCCCATTCAGTCCAGAGCTTCTCATCAGAGACTGTCAAGAAGAATATAGTTCATTCCAGTCATGGGAGCAGGGCTAACCACCGAGAAATGGTAACAGTTTTCAAGGCTGAAATGAAATAATTTTCTTCCCACATAAATTTCTTCTCTCTGTAGTGTGCAACGCTACTAGCCTGGGCTAGAGCCATGTCATATCTCCCAAGCAAATGAGCGTAAGGCCTGGGAAGTACTTGGGAGGTCCCAAAAGAAAATTCTAGGTTGCTCCAGTTTGGTTCACTCATGGTGTTGCATGCTGGGAGTCATCAGCCCATCAAGGTACTGGGGAATTTTGTGCTGTTGGATGGTCCATCTTTCAGAAGGAGTTGTAGAAATGAGGTGTGTCCTTGTACTCTCCTGGACACTGAAGATCAATGAGACCTTTTGCAAGTGTAAGGGTGTCAGCCAACCTCTGCGTTGGTTAGTTCCATCCTGCCTGTTTCAATTCCCCTGGCAGGCTAAGTGAATATGGTATGTTTTGTTTGTAGGGAACTATGTTGGGGGCTCACTGCATGCAGGGAGAAGTGTGTGCTGCCTATGGGCAGAGGTGAATATGTGGGGACCCATTCATTGGGAGAGGTGTGCAGGTTTGTGTGTGTACAGCAGCTGTGCTTTTGCACTGTCTCTAGTATGATTGCATTGTCCCCAAAACCTTCCTGCAGCTAGATCGTGCGCAGGGGTAAGTCCAAGCTTTCCAGCCTTCCTCCTGCCTTCATCCCCACCCTGAACCAGAGGGAACTGCCCACAGCTCAGCAGCTTTTGCTCCCCCACGCCCAACCCATCAATATGGAGCACAACAGCTGCAGTGAGGTGGACTATAGAAATCCTCAGACCACTGCAGCCTTCCCCAAAACCTCCAGCTCCAGTCAGAGCTGAGAATGCAGAGGATAAGTCAGGGCCTTCCACTCTGCCTGTCCACCACCCACTCCAGCTTGCCCCAGGAGGCCAAGCTCAATAGTCTCCCCTCCCTCCTGGAAGAAGCCTGTCCAACCTCCTGCCACACACCCAGCTCTGAAACTTCCCCAACCCCCACATCCTTTGTTGCTGCATCACCATTGGTTGTTCATCGCTCTTTGTCCCACCCCTTTCCTGCCGCTACAGCTTTTCAAGTACCCATCCCACCCACCAGCCTGCTGTGCTCTTCTCCCCCTCCTCCTTCATATGGCTTTTAGCTAAGGCTGCAGAGCAGTCTCATTAATCTCTCTCTTTAAGTGGTCTCGGTGCCACTAGATGCGATAGAACACCACAGCCAGGAGGTGTGTGGGTTACACAACCACAATAGAAGTAATACTGTCAATTGATTCTGGTGTCACAGACAAGGCCGCCAAGAGCAGGTTCGGTCCCTGATGAAAAAAATTTTCAGGCCTCCCGGCAAAGGCAGACTAGCTAAACAGAGCTGACAAAGCTGGGCCCCAGGCCCCCTTCCGAACTGCCAGGCCCCAGTCATTTGTACCAGCTTCCCCTCCTTCTTGTTGGCCCTGGTCACAGATCTGCTCCAGCAGCCACTGACAGGCTGCAGATGGCACCGGCTGCAATGTGGATGGTGACTGCCGTGGCTTTGTAGCCTTTTACCCTAGTTAACACAGAAGCTTTCCTGCCACTGTTGCCCCCCCCCCCAAAAGGTCCCATAGCTTTGGGTTCAGAGAAGAGGAATTAAAGAGGCTTGTGCTGAAGCAAAGGAAAAGGACTCAGGACATGACTGCCTGAAGGATACTAAATACATTCACCATTTCTGCAGATGAATGACATGTTATCACTAAAGACAGAGGATAATTGACCTTTCTGCCTCTCTTGCCACATGTCATGAAAAAAAAAAATCTCCAGCCGTTTTATCAGTCAGCTTCAGTTTCCTTCTGTTCTCTGGGCCCTGAGGAAAAGGATAAACAGAAACCCACACAGGACTGGGGCTCAGAATCCTGCCAAACTGGGGTGGGGAGGGAGAGATAAAGGCAGAGTGACGTATAATGCATGGGGTGGGAAACATGGAGGTTTGCCAATGCCCCTTGAGAAGGCAGTTTCCTGAAACTGATCTCTGAGGGATACACCCTCTGCAGCTGGGAAGGAAGGGGAACCTCGGTGCTTGCTGGGGCTTGTGGAAGGGGAGGTGGATCTTAAATGGACAATCCTCGACTCAGCACTTCAGTACACGGTGAGGAAAACCAGAGTCCTCACTACCATGGGACTGGGATTCAGCCCTGCCAGGGCTCAAGCTTTCCCTCTTGTGCAAACAAGCTCCTAGTGATGGAAGTGCATCAGCCACTCTACAGAAAGCACACGTGCGGTTTGCCAGTGTTCAGACAGTTCAGTGAAAAGCAAAGTGCCCCTCAGGGCAGGGACCTTTTCTTTAGCTGTTTAGTATTATAAATTATTTTTTCCTCTGGGGTCTTTTTAAACACTGGAAAAATAATAAATACTATATGTGTAGGAGACAGAGAAATGAGGAGCCCGTTCATGGCAAATAAGAGTAAGGCCTGGCAGGGAGGAGGCACCCCATGCTGCCCTAGAGGACCAGCCAATCCCCTTGCAGAGCCTCAGAGTGCTGCTCCCATGCTCTGGCATTCAAAACTTCACAGACTGATAGTGGAGCACCAATGACAGGCAGCGTTCTACAGACACCACCTCTTTAGTGACAAAGCCACAGCTAAATCCCTACACGTTGTCAGTGATCAGGACCACTTCCCCTGCCAAAGGCAATTAGATGCGTTGGGCATGTGAATTAGGGATTGGGCAACAACGGAAAATGCTGAGGGGAAAATTCCTTCCTCAGCTGGACTATGTTGTGCAACTTAGACCAGCTCCAGGCAGGCTTCAATAGCTCCCCTCCTGCAAGCCTGCACCAGGTACTCTGCCTGGGGGAAGAAGCCATCCCCCATGCAAGCCTGCCCCTGAGGGGAGGAGGTGGCAGCACTGGGCAGGACGTGGTGCTGCACATACTGGCGGCCTGTGCCTCAGTCCGCCTGGAGCTGGGAGAGGAGCAGCATCGCCCGCTGCTGCCATGCCAAAGCACGAGTTCTCCATCGACATGACCTGTGAAGGGTGCTCCAACTCGGTCACACACGTTCTCAACAAGCTGAGAGATGTCCAGTTTGAGATTGACCTGCCCAACAAGAGGGTGTGCATCGACTCGGAGCACAGAGTCGACACCTTGCTGGCCACCCTGAAGAAAACTGGGAAGAGCATATCCTACCTGGGGGAGAAATAACCCCCGAGCCAGTGGGTCGGAGGGTCAGGCTTTCTTCACACCCCAAAGGAGGAGCACTAACATGATGGCTTCAGTGAGAAAATGGCCTGTGTACAGATCTGTTGACACCCTCTGTCATTTGACCCCAGATACCCTGCCAGATGTTGGAAAGGAGGCAGCTGAGAGGAGGAAGGACTCTCAGAGTAAAGGACCATGATCTACTTGAACTATAGTTTGTAAAAGTCCCCTCTTGAAATGGAGAGTTCAGGTGTGCTCTCCCTCTTTGGCCTTGCAGTAAACAAAGGAGACGCTTCTCTTTTCAAATTAAAAAAAAAACAAAAAAAACAAAAAAAAAACAAAAAAACAACCCTTTCCCCAGAGCCCCTGCATGTATCAAATCCTCTCTCAGAACTCCCCATGTTCCATGTCAGCGCACAGTATACACATGGCTCTCTGCACAGGAGGTACCAAGTCCTGGGCTACTCATTTGCCTCAATTGCCACTAACTACACCACAATGTGCACATTTCTGCTCGCTGTGCACTGCACAACAGTAGGGATCATCAGGCCCCTGGCATCTCACTCCACCTCTGCTATTCATTCATCGTGTAGCCTTGGTCAAGTCACTTAATATTAGTATGCCTCAGTTTGCCTCTCTGTAAAGTGGAGCTGATAAAATGGGAAAACTTCATGGGAGTGCTCTGCAAGGCTTAATCCACTAATGTGTATGAAGTTTCTGGAGATCCTTACTGGGAAGGTACTGTAGAAATATTATAAGCCCCAGGAAAGCATCAGGAACAGTCCTTTTTGCAGGGCCTGGCATAATCAAAATCTGGGGCTACCCTCATCCCAACCTGCATGTTCAACTTTCAAAGACTCTACTACTTGAACAAAAAATTTTTAAAAAAACCACACAAACCTCTTTAAAGCTTTATGGATCTAATAGAAGTTTCTTTTGGGCAGGGGTGGACATTGGGTTGGCTTAAAAAAATTAAAAACATGAATGTCTGAGAGGCCGAAAAGTGGGAAAACATGTTCAGCATGAATAGTACAAGCACAGTGCAAGTGCGTCCTGGGGGCATTGTGGGGAAAGAAAACCATAGCCTGAGCCATCAAGCGCTAATGCAAGCACTGGCCCTCCAATGCCGCCTCCAAATGCCTGAGCTGCTTTTCCTCAAAAAAACGTTTGTGCTCAGGAGTGAGTGTGTTACTGTGAGGCGGTGAGTGTCAATGAGGGACATCTGCAGGGGTGGTGGGTGGAAGGGTGTCTATGCATTCATGTGTGGATGGATGTTTGGGTGAGCAGTCTAGTGCTTGCCGGTATCTGGGCAATTATCCTGAATACTGGGGGCTGTGTCAGAGGATTTGGGTGGCAGCAGGGAGCAGTGTATGCAATGCCTGCTGTGACCATTCCAGGCCACTCTCAGTTTCCAGTTGCCTCAGACACACACAGCACTGAAGCACTCAAAGGTAGTTGCTGTTTAAAAAGCCAGTTGTTAATAAATGGAGCGTTTTAGCTCTAATTGGAGAAGAACCACTAGCCTGCAAACCTCCCAGAGCTCTTCAATTATAGATAGAGCCCCAGAACAGCAGGGAACAGCTGAGTGGTTTCCTGAGTAACCACAGAGCTGCTCCAGCCCATCGCTATGAACATAGCTTTACCATCACTCTGGAGTCCCAAGACCCTAGATGACTGGGAAAGGCTGGCATCTTATACGTTTCCCTCTCTTTTGCTGTGCAGGGACTCCCAGGGCCAGGCGAAGGCTTTGGGCCTGTCATCCCCTCTAGCTTTAGCTTAGGGAGAAGGGACCATGGTACATTTGTCGTTATCCATTTTGTCTCCATTCAGTTGCTAGCCACCTGCTGGTTTCTCCCTGCAGCATGACCACTTCAGCGAACTATGGAGTAATTCACCTCTTGGGCTAGATCCATCCTGGGCTCTGCTGTGTCCCAGTGTAAACTGCCTTCCTTTCAGAAACCGGAAGCACCCAGCTTGAAACTGCACTTTCGTTCTCAGCCCCAGATGGTGTTCAGTCAGTGCCACAGGCCACAAGGAGGAGGACAATAAGAATACAAGATCTCCACAGGAGAGAAACATGAAAGTGTTTGGACAATGGGCTCATTTCAAAAAGCCTTTCTCTTGCTCTGCCTTCCAGCCTCCCATTTCTTCCTAACATACTAGATACACAATGTGTCTACTGGCTCAGAAGATGTCTGACCAGACCTGGCATTCCCTCGCAGGGGAAAACTGAAATATGGCAACAATGCATGGGGGGAGAAAGGGAGAATGTGTGGCCATGAGCAAAACAAGTCATGTGAACACCAGGAGGGGACCATTTGGAACTGGGCTCCTCCTGGTGGATGTATGGGGGAGGGAGCAAGGCAGAGCTGACTGGCACTGATCAACTAGGTAAACAGCTTTGCTGATGTCTGGCCTCTCATTCATCTTAGCAGACAGCCTCCTGTCTAACAAGGAGGGACAGGGATGAAAAATGGTTTGGGTAAGATAAGAACTTCCTTGAACTTTTTTTTTTCTTTTTTTTCTTCTTTTTTTTTGGTAGTTTGAAAAAGTTAGGCTCACTCTTTTAAAATGATATTTCATTTCCCACAACAACTCACAGTCGCTTACTGGCCAATTTTATAACGTCTGCAGTTATTCTTTTAAAAACATTGACACAATCCATACTAGGCAACAAGCAACCTCACCCTCTTCTCTGGTGTCCTTCCTGAATACCTAAATACTTATATGGCCCCCATCACCAGAGTACCTGAGTGCTTCACAAACACTAATGGATTTAACCCCCATTGCATCCCTATGGAAGGGAATTACCAGGCCCATTTTGCAGATGGGGAACTGAGGCACAGGGAAGCTAAGTGACTTCCCATAGTCACACAGAAAGTCTGTGGCATAGCCCGGAACTGGGATCTAGATCTCCCAAGTCCCAACATAGCACCTGATTCCCTGCTGTCCTGCACCTTGTGAAGTCATTTACACCAATGAAAAGTACAGTTCTGATACGACTAAATGTTCTAAAATTGTGAGTCAGACCACAAAAATCATGAGATGTGTTTAAAAACCATGAGGTTTTTTTTAAATAATACATTGGGGTTCTTGTGTTGGTTTTTAAGCCTTCTGAATGCCCTCTAGTCACATTTTCAAGTTTTTCTCCATAACCGTAACAGCTAGAACCATATATGTGTAAGTGAAGGCTGATTGTCACATGATCACTTGACTGCAGGACCTGGGGCTTTAAGAATACCAAATATCGCAAGTATTGGCTACAGTGGGGAGATGCAAACTGCTCACTTTCTGATTTGGGAGCATTTTACACCTATATTGCCCTCAGCACATCTTAAATGACTAGAGAAAGGGCACAACAGGGAACCTGGCCCAAATCCATCCTTCTCTCTTTGCCTGATGCCATTTGGCCTTTCATCTTGCCACACCATGTCTAGTCTAGATTGTGAGCTTCTCCGATCAGTGTCATTACTGTCGTTATAAAGCACTACGCACTGCTACACTGGTAGATACAAATGTTAAATATTCAGCATCATTTATCTGATTGCCTCTCAGCACGTCCTGGTTTGGGTGAGGAACGGAGGATCACTACTTCAATACTGTCAGGAAAAAGATTGTTCTTGCTGGTATTTCCACTCCAACTGGAAGCAGAATGGACCAGAAATCCCCACAAGGCAAAGCCTTTCCTTGCATATGAGTAATATTTCACCAGCAGTCAGGGTGAAGATGTGTTTGCAGAGTTGTGCAAGGGGGCTAGGGATAAAATGGCTAGAGATGCTGCAGCCAGCCAGCCAGCTCACTCTCAGGTACACGGCAGAACCCTGTGCAGGGAAGAGGAGAGGGTGAGGTAGGGTCAGGATTGAGTAGGACTGACAGAGCTGTGTGGAAGTACAGACATGCTGCAGCTCAGGGCGGAGCTCTGAGGAACGGAAGGAGTGTTTATAGAGGCTGCCTGTACACAATTAGATGCAGTAATTTGGAAAAAAAAAGTGCTCCTTGTTTCAGGGGATTCAGTGTATACAGAAGGATAGTGTAGACAAAGGGCCATAAGTGTTCCCAGGTTGGGGCATAGCATTTAGAAAGGTTTTGGGGAAAATACTATAGTGATTAGGGCCATTTAAGTAGCTAGGGAGAAAATGTTATGAGTTCTGTCTGTGTATAAAGTGGGTTGTGAGGCATGGTGCCAGTAGGGGACTTGATCTGGGGCCAGGGCCGGCTCCAGGCATCAGCATTCCAAGCTGGTGCTTGGGGTGGCATTCTGCAAGGGGCGACAGTCCCTGTTGTTTTACCCCCATACAGCTCGCCGAATTGCTGCTGCGGACAGCCAGGGCAATCTGTGTGCCCTTAGGGTGGCAGGTGCGGTTCGTGGTGGTGGCAATTCGGCAGCAACTTCTAGGTTTAGCTGTCCGCTGCGGCTTCAGCTAAACATAGAAGCTGCCGCTGAATTGCCGCCGCCGCGGAAACGCGCCTGCCACCCTAAGGGCACATGGATTGCCCCCGCCATCCACTGCGTCAATTCGGTGTGCTGCTTGGGGAGGCGAAAACTATAGAACTGGCCCTGTCTGGGGCAATAGGACAGCTTGCACAAACGAAGAAGAGCCAGACTGGGTCAGATCAGTGATCCATCTAGCCCAGTATCCTATCTCTGACAGTGGCCAGTACCAGAGCTTCAGGGTGAGACTACAGAATGGGGCAATTTTGGAGAGGTCCACCCCATCTTACTCTTCTGGCTCCTGGCAGTCAGAGGTTTAGGGTCACCCCAAGCAAGGGTTTACATCCCTGACCATCATGGCTAAGAGCCATTGATGGACCTATCTACCATGAACTTATCTAGTTCTTTTTTTAAAACCAGTTATACTTTGGCCATCACAATATTTTATGACAATAAGTTCCGCAGGTTAATTGTGTGAGAAAATATTTTTGTATTGAACCTGCTGCCTAGTCACTTCAGGAAGCAACCCCCTACTTTTTGTATTGTGAGAAAGGATAAATAACACTTCTCAATTCACTTTCTCCACACTGATCATGATTTTATAGACCTCTATCATATCTCCCCTCCCCCTTAGTTCTCTCTTTTCCAGGCTAAACAGCCCTAACCTTTTGAGTTTCTCCTCATATGGAAGCTGTGCCATACCCTTGATCATCTTTATTGCCCTTCTCTGAACCTTTTCCAGTTCCACAATATCTTTTTTGAGCTAGGTGCCTCGATCTGCACACAGTATTCAAGGTGCGGGAGCACCATGTATCTATCTAGTGGCATCATGATATTTTCTGTCTTATTTTTTATCCCTTTCCTCACGGTTCCTAACATTCTATTAGCCTTTTGGACCATTGCTATGCATTGAGCTTCATGGCCTTTCCCGTCCCAGTGACTTATCAGTATGTCGCTGACCTCATTTCCCTTGCCTTTCCCCAGTCACAGTGCTGTCGCCTGGAAAGAGTAAGGAAAGCGAGTCTTCAGTAGTACATGGAGACAGAAGAGTCCTTGGCCCAGTGGCTTAAACACAGGACTTGGCATTAGGAGGGCCCAGTGCTGAATATGTAATGAAAGAGGTGCTGGGGCTCAACCAATTTTTTTACTTTCATTAGTGACACAGCAAGTCCAAAGGTGCTGGGGCTTTGAACTGCCAAGCCTAGAGGTGCCGGTGCTCAGCCCTGGCACAAATTAAGCCCTGGAAAGGCCAGAGGGTCAATGCCAGCTCTCACCCTGGCTCCCTCCTGGCTTTGGGCAAGTCACATCACCACTGACCTCTCTCACACAGCTGTTGACAAGATTAGATGCTGTACTGTTAGAAAAGAGTTCTGAATACTAACTGGTACTAAGGATTATTGTGTCATTACAGTATTACCTGAGATCACCCCTCCCCAGCCAGGCTGTTATTTTACATCCAGGCCTGTTTCCCCTGTCCCCAATAAGAAAGGGTTTCCTGCCTCCTGAGGCAGCAGTGCGCTCTTCCTTTAAGCTCTCTCAGCAGTCACTCATGAAGACAGGAAGAGGAGGATGGAGCTCAGAGCTGTTGCAGTTGGGTCTGGGGTGGGGGTTATTTCTTTGCTAGCAGTCTGTTCATGGTCCTGCTGTTGGGAAAGATGAATGTCTCCCAAAGACCTTGATTGACTGCACCTGAAAGGACTTTAATGAATGGGGAGCAGGGCAAGGGAGAGAGGAGAGTCACTTATTTATTGATTATCAGAGTGGTAGCCATGTTAGTCTGGATCTGTAAAAGCAGCAAAGAGTCCTGTGGCACCTTATAGACTAACAGATGTTTTGGAGCATGAGCTTTCGTGGGTGAATACCCACTTCGTTGGATGCATGTAGTGGAAATTTCCAGAGGCAGGTGTATATATGCTAGCAAGCTAGAGATAACGAGGTTAGTTCAATCATGGAGGATGAGGCCCTGTCCTAGCAGTTGAGGTGTGAAAACCAAGG